>NC_080185.1:109193740-109344130 GCF_950295315.1 Erinaceus europaeus | reverse complement strand
GAACTAAAACATATGAACTTGCAAAATAAACTAGATGTAAACAACTGTCTCTAAGACTGTGCGAACTATAGTGGTTATGGTTGGGAGGGTGAGGATAGAGAACTTTGCTGGTGGGTGTGGTGTGGAACTACACCCTATAATATTGCAATCTTATAAATTAGTATTAATCACAAACTAAAAAATGGCTTGTGAAAAATAATGCTGTTATGAACAAAGTATCTTTGGATAGCTATTTTTTGTTTTCTTTGGATAGATCCTTAGGAAAGGAATAGAGGAGTTGTAGGGTAGGCCCATGCCTAGTTTTCTGAGGTATTTTCAGATTATGGTCTATGAGGGTTGAACCAATTTATATTGCTACCAGCAGTATAGAAGTGTTCCTTCTCCCCTGACTCCCTCCAGTAATCCTTGCCAGCACTTGTTAATGTCCTTTCTGATGGATGGCATTCTCACAGGGCTGACATGTTATCTTCTTATCTTTACTTGCATTTCTCTAATAATTAGTGACTTTGGGCCTTTTCCCCTATGTCTGCTCACCATTTGGATTTCCTCTTTGGTAAAAGTTTGGCCATCTTCATGTTTCCCCATTTTTAAATGGGGTTGTTTGTTGTTGAGTTTTGTCAGTTCCTCATAGACTGTGGTTATTTATTAGCCCTTTGTCTCATACATGGCATATAAAGATCTTCTTCCATTAAGCAGGGTGTCTATTTTGATGGCTCCTTTTGCTGTGTAGAATCTTTTCAATCTGATTTAGGCTCATTGGCTTACTTATAGACAAGGGAGCACATTCCAGAGGAAGGTCCAAATTCACATGCTAAGACTACAGCAGAGACTGGGAACAGGGGCAAAGAGTCAGCACTTCCCTTTCTTTTACTTTCTACATTATCTATTTCTCTCTCTGTTGTATATATTTCCTTAATCGTGTTTATAGTAACTGTTTAAACTTTTTAAATTTATACTCTCTGTGAATTATAGATCACTTTAACTGACTTTTTCCCTAACTATGAGTCTCATTTTATTGCCAGAATTCATGTTCAGAAAATGTTGACTGAAAGCAGAACACTTTAAATGCTTATGTTGTCTAGATAGTGTTTATTTGAAATAATATAGGTCCATCTACTCAGGACAGTTATATGCCTGCATATCAGCATTTCTCATTAAAACTCTTGCTTTTTATTGAAAGAGGTGGGGAGAAAGAGAGAGAGAATCTAGAGAGGACACCACTCCACTCTGCTCTCACATACCTGATAAAAGCTAAGGCTCCTGAGCTCTACCCATTGAGCAACCTCCCTAGTCGCAGAGCTGTGCTAAAATGCATCTCCGTTTGCTTCTATTCTGGGGGAGTATAACCTTCTTCTTGGAGTATTCCGAAAGGCTACTCTACTCTAGTTATGTTCTAGCTCCATGTGTCTTTGAATTGATCAGTTTACAGCACTCTGATATCTGTCTGACCTTCTGATTGTCACCTTATGCATGTGACACTTATTTAGTCAAACACTGAAGAGAAGCCAAATTCAGAAGTATGTGACTCATTCTGTACAGAACTCCCTCTCCTCTGGGACTTTCTCCCACAAATTACAGTCATCTCTGCCTTCTGTTTCTTAAAGAGTCTACTGTGCTCGATTTGGGATCACCTTCTCTCTTGGCAGAGTCCAGCAAATGCCTCCAGGCTGAACCTGAGGATATGCTAACAAGGAGGCAGGGCTCCTCTTCTTCTATACCTTCTGGGATCCAGTACTGACAGGTGAGTCTGAAGAGGGTTGCTTCACACATTTTGTTTATTTTTCAAGTTGTTCATGGAAGGGACAGGTTGTTTTATTAATAATTATTATGCAATGTTCGTGACAAAAAAATCAATGACTTAAAATTCATGAGAGAATTCAGATGTGCAAAGTTGAGTCTTAACTTTGAGTTGTCATTTATTAGGCATCTAATAAATAACAGGGCATCTGAATAAATTCAGCATAATAAAAACTACAATTATCTTATAAAAATGTACCTCTAGGGGACAAGGGGGTAGCACAGCGGGTTAAGCTCACATGCACAAAGCGCGCAAAGACTGGCTCAATGCTCCTGGTTCGAGCCCCCAGCTCCTCACCTGCAGGGGGGTCGATTCACAGGCAGTGAAGCAGGTCTGCAGGTGTCTATCCTCCTCTCCCGTGCTCTATCTTCCCCTCCTGTCTCGATTTCTCTCTGTCCTATCCAACAACAACTACAGTAATAACAACAACAATAACAACGATAAAGCAACAAGGGTGACAAAAGGAAAAAAAAAACCTCCAGGAGCAGTGAATTCGTAGTGCAGACACAGAGCAGCACAGAGCCCGAGCGATAACCCTGGAGGCAAAAAAAAAAAAAAAATTACCTCTAACATTCAACTTATCTATATTTTCATAGGCTTTTTCCACTTAAACCTGCATAACATATCTATTCAACTGACTTATAACTTAACAACAAGTAACTTGGATTGAGCTTATGATCCATTTTTTAGCTACAAACATTTAATTTTCATGTATCAATGAATAGACTGAAAATTATTATATACATTTTTCTTCTGAATTTGGACCAGTGGAATTTGCCTTGCAAAATATGGTCATGAAAATTTCCTTTTTAAGCCAGTAGGTTTATAGCCTATAAACTGAGTCAGACCTATTGCCTGATTTTGTAAATAAAACATTTTAGGAGGAGCCGACTCATGCTCATTTGTTTATGTGTGATCTATGGCTGTTTTCATGCTACCCCAACAGAATGAATAGTTGAGACAGAGACCAGATGGTTCTCAAAGTGTAAAATATTTATTAGCAGCTTGTTACAGACAAAAATTGACATCCTTTGCCCTAAACTTACATATTTTAGTACTGTTCAGTAGGTTTTAAGACAGTGATTCCACAAATATATTTTTATTTATTACTTCATTCCTCTACTGTAACATAGTAATCATAGGAGGGATGATCTTGGACCAACTTCTCTTACTCCTCCTACGCTACTCTCCCATAAATTACATGGGAGTACTTTGGAAGGAAAATACAATTCTGACAGACTGAAAGTAACACACACACACACACACACACACACACACACACACACACACACACACACACACTTATTGGGTGTTTGGAGAAGTCAACTTCTTCCAGTTTTGCTCTTAAAGCATCCTGGTATGTGGACACAAGTAGTTATTTATCAAGTTTATTTGTATACACTGAAAAGAATATGTGTAACCAGACCATATTTTATTTATTAATAATGCCTGTAAGGAAGGGGTGGGGGTGCACTCA
Source organism: Erinaceus europaeus (assembly GCF_950295315.1). NCBI lineage: Eukaryota > Metazoa > Chordata > Mammalia > Eulipotyphla > Erinaceidae > Erinaceus > Erinaceus europaeus. Next base: position 109,340,855 of record NC_080185.1, on the reverse strand, counting down.
GTTGAGTACATATGTTAGCATGTACAAGGACCCAATTTCAAGCCGTGGTCCCCACCTGCTAGGGGGAAGCTTCAGCTCTCTGTCCTATCAAATAAAATAAATAAATAAAATTTTAAAAGCAAAAAAGAAACCAGAAAAATCTAAAAATAATGCTTGTAAATTAGCATGAATTAAAGTATAAACACTAGAATAAAGACAAAAAAATACTAGTAAAAAAAGAACTAAAATGGTAACATAGAACCCAACAGTTGTATCTGTTGGGTGCAAAAAAGGTTTGACTTTGAGGTAAAAGAGGTTTTATAACCTGTTAATCTCACAAAGTGCTGAACTGGACGCAGATTTAAGGTTTATAATTAAAGAAATTTCATAAATGTTAAAAGTAATAATTGCCTACAATAAGTGTGCCATGTTATTGTACAGCCCCCTCAGTTTCTATATTGGGGGGTCATACGTGCATGATACCAGTACCCAGTGGCCTTCCCCAATACAATTTTCTAATTCTTTTATCTTTAAGAGTGAGAAGAGAGAAAGGAGAGGATGAGACAGAGAAACAACAGCACCATCCATGGAAATCCCTTGGTGCCCCTATGTGGAATCAGAGCTCAAGCACAGGTTCTCTCACATGGTAAAACATGCATCCAACACCTAAAATGATTTTTTTATACTGGGATATCTTGCATTTTATTTTATTTTATTTATTTTGCCTCCAGGGTTATCACTGAGGTTGTGTCTGCACTATGAATCCACTGCTCCTGGAGGCCATCTTTTATCCATTCTTGTTGTTGTTGTTGTTGTTGTTGTTGCCACTGTTGCTATTGGACAGGACAGAGAGGAATAGAGAGAGGAGGGAAAGTCAGAAAAGGGGAGAGAAAGATAAGACACCTGCAGACTTGCTTCACTGCTTGCGAAGTGACCCCCTGCAGGTGGGGAGCTGGGGGCTCAAACCAGGATCCTTGTGCTTCGCACTATGTGAGCTTAACCCACTGTGCTACTGCCTGGCCCCCTTACATTTTATTTTTAAGGTAGCTATTTTGTAATCACTTTACTGAGGAAATGTTAGTTTACAGGATTCTTGTTACAGGGGCACAGTTTTACATGTCCCTCCTCAACCATCCTCTTCCTCTTCCTCCAGTATAGAGCAATGATGCCTCAAGATCCCTTAGTCCTCTCCCCCACTTCCAGTCTAAAGATTCATAATATGTATTATGTATGTATGTATGTATGTATGTATGTTTCAAACTATACCACTCAGCAAGAAATACTGGACCATTTAAAAAATAAAAATGAACAAAGTAAACTTTAATTAAGATGAGTATAAAATAAACCTCAATTCTGTGGAGCATTTAAAATATCCCATAAAATGTTATTTTCTTTCTTTTCTTCCAGCTAATATTTTAAAAATCAGATTTCTTTCTTCAATTGTATTAAAATGAAAATATATCTGACTGACAGCAAATTAAACCATATAGAAAAGATTTTCAAATATCCTTGTGATAATGAGTCTAATGAAGTAATCAGGTCACTGCCATGAATCTAAAATTATAATTTACATTGGAAAACTGCAAATGTATGTTCATTGTGTATTTATTTACATCTTAATTTAGCTAATTATTATGATATCCTTTTAATGCACCAGATACTTCCCTATGCTCTTTGTAGACATGGTCTTACAACAATTTATCACAACTTATCATTGATACATAGTTTATTTCAGATCTCAGAAAAATAGCTAAAATATACTCAACTGACTGATGGATAGAATGTACTGTGTGCCTGGCAGTGGGGCCAGTGGAACTATGTCATTTACTAAACCATATGTGTCGATGAACTTTGTGGAAAGTACTCTATAGTCTTACTGATCTCAAGGAAGCAGAGACTTCCATTCACACTCCACCACACTTACCAAGGGCCCTGCAAGCAAAGGAAGTGAAGGTAAGAGTATCAAGCTCTCCACTACTCTGCCTTCAGACTTCATTGTCAGTCACCCCTTGACACTACTTTCAAGATATTGAGAAATGGAAATAAGTCTTCTTTTTAACAAGACTTAATTATTAATTATTCTCAGTAAATATGGGGGAAACAACTTGCATATCCTCTGATACACAAAGTGGAAAAATTTTCACGCAGTTTTACATCTCTATGATTAAATTATAAACTCTAAACTATTAACTACAGTGTGGGAAGACTGCAAAATGTAGTTTTCGATGATATATGAAGTATCAAAGAAAATGGTGGAGGCTACGGAGCAGAAGCAGCTGTGTTTCCCTCCTCTCCTCTCCCGGGACAACTAGGAATACCAAGGGAGACCACCCTGGACCAAAACAAGACAGGACTAGAACAACTTCAGAAACCCACCAAATCACAGGTGAGTGCAAATGCCTGTGGCTCCTGGACAGAGAAGAGCCTAAGGAGAGATTAAGTGGCTGGTAACAGTCTGGAAATTTACCAGTTGAGACACCACCTCCAGTCTGTTTCACCAAAAAAAAAGATGCAGAAGGGAGGAGAGGACTCTCCTAAGACTTACCAAATACAAATGTGAGTTCCACTGCGCTGCCCTCTGGAGCAGAGGCAGGGAGGCCCTGTGCTGACACCAGGGGACAGAGAACTAATGAGAAAACTCAGGAGAAGATCAATACCTTGGTGGCCTAACAGTGGGGCTGTGAGAGTCTCTTTGCATAACCACTGGATAATCTCTTCCCCACCCTGCTTTATCTCTTGGTCAGGAGTCAGTGATTAAGCTAAGAAGCCTACTTATAGTTTAAAAGCCCTCAGGCTCCCATTGCTTACAGGGAAGAAAAAGAAGAAAAGAGGCTTTTAAGTCACTGAGCTCCAACTCAGGGATTAAAATACAATTGAAACAACTGTCAACTTCCACACCAGTGAACCCAATAATTACCTTACTTACACACAAGTCAATCCAGGCAAGAGTGATCACTAATTTAAAAAGTACTGAGAGAGGAACCTCATAACATACTATATAAAAAGGTTAAACCAACAAGAAGAAATATTGGAGAAATGAACCAGGCCACCTCACTCCTGTAAGAATGTCATACATCAGAAAAGGTAACAGCAGCAAATGCTGGAGAGGTTGTGGCATCAAAGTAACCCTCCTGCACTGCTGGTGGGAATGTCAATTGGTCCAACCTCTGTGGAGAACTCTAAAAAGTCTAGAAATGGACCTATCCTATGATCCTGCAATTCCTCTCCTGGGGATATATCCTAAGGAACCCAACATATCCATCCAAAAAGATCTGTGTACACATATGTTCTTGGCAGCACAATTTGTAATAGCCAAAACCTGGAAGCAACCCAGGTGTCCAACAACAGATGAGTGGCTGAGCAAGTTGTGGTCTATATACACAATGAAATACTACTCAGATATTAAAAATGGTGACTTCACCGTTTTCAGCTGATCTTGGATGGACCTTGAAAACTTCATGTTAAGTGAAATAAGTCAGAAATAGAAGGATGAATATGGGATGATCTCACTCTAAGGCAGAAGTTGAAAAACAAGATCAGAAGAGAAAACACAAGTAGAACCTGTACTGGAATTGGCGTATTGCACCAAAGCAAAAGACCCTGGGGTGGGTGGTGGGGAGAATACAGGTCCAAGAAGGATGAGAGAGGACCTAGTGGGGGTTATATTGTTATATGGAAAACTGAGAAATGTCATGCATGTACAAACTATCATATTTACTGTTGAATGTAAAACATTAATTCCCCAATGAAGCAATTTAAAAAAATTATGAATTGCCTCTGATAAGTAAATTATTTCCCACAAACATTTATCTTCATAGAAACCACTTTTGAAACTTCTATATTTTAAGATAGAAACAGTCCAATTTCAAGGACCAGGTGGTAGTGCACCTGGTTGAGCACAGATTACAATGAGCAAGGACCAAGGTTTGAGTCCCCGGCTCCCCCCCCCCCGCAGGGGGGAAATTTAGCAAGTGATGAAGCAGTGCTGCAGGTCTCTCTCTCTCTCTCTCTCTCTCTCTCTCTCTCTCTCTCTTCCTCTCTATTCCCCCACTTCCCTCTTGATTTCTGGCTGTCTCTATCCAATAAATAAACATAATAAAAAATTTAAAAACAAAATAAAAAGTGAAAACTATAAAAAAAACCAGTCCAATTTCAAAAGTCATTCACTCTTTGGCAAGTTCTCCAAATACAGATTAATATCAATGGGAGTCTCTTAATAAATAAATCAGTAATCTTTATTTATCTTTTGGTTAAATAATACCCCTATTACATATGAATTCTATTTCTTGGAAAATTTTTGATCACTGAAATTTTTACCATGATAATTCTACAAATATGTACACTTTTCCTTTCTGTTCTTTATATTAGGTTTCTCTAGCAGTACAGTCCACAAAAATTCTCAGAAAGAAAAACAGATTGGTTTGAAAATTAAAAATTGCACACCTACTGCTATCTCCAATTGAAGGTGAGGTAGTTGAGCACAATTTCTGCTGAGGGACTGAAAGGTGACCTAGAAAACACTACATAACCATTATTTCGATGACTCCTTCAATTTTAAGAAAATAGAACTTTCAGCACCTATTATCAGCTGTCTGTAGAAAGCTTTCCCCCTATAAATCTTTCCACTATATGTTCTTCAAAGGCAGACTCTAAGAAAAAGAAAAGATGATTGTTTTGTAATTTTTAAAATATTTAATGTAGGCCCAGATTATCTTCCTATGTAAGTGTCAAATGCACATGCCCAGTCATATATAAATGATTGGACTTTTTAAAAGTGAAAAACAAAGCACAGTTATTGCAAATACACTCATCAGATACAAATAGTATATTTAATTTACTTTCTAGTATAATATATTGCCTATTGCCTGATGTGAATGTATCAATTTACTTAAATTAGAACAACAAAGCAAATCATTGTGCTATCTTCAAAAAGTATTCTAACTCATAAGGATTTTTAGTTGACTAAATATGAGGCTAAACATTTCAACATAATTTGCAAAATATTTCATATGAATCTTAACCTTATATAGCCTGATTTTGCTACTCATTGGAAGATATTAATCTAGCTTTAAAAGCCTCTTTCACCATGCTCCCTCACAGTATCATTATTTAAACTTGCACTTAGAAAAGAGAGCACAATTTATTGTTCTATTCGTATATAATGTTTTCAATATTACTTGACTCCAGGGTTTACAATGATAGTGACTCATATTTTCCAATTCTGCCCTTTATCATATTAAACTAGTTTCAAAGAAAGTTTTTTAATTGATTTATTATTATCTTTATTTATTGGATAGAGACAGCCAGAAATCAAGAAGGAAAGGGGGCAATAGAGAGGGGGGAGAGACAGAGAAACACCTGCAGCCCTGCTTCACCACTTGTGAAACTTTCCCCCTACAGGTGGGGACTGGAGGCTTGAACCTGATTCCTTGTGCCTCTAACAAGTGCGCTCAACCAGATGCGCCATCAACCAGCCCCTTCAAAGAAAGCTTGATGAATAGTGAAGTCTAAATTTTAGTTCATGCTAATCAAATTTTTCATATTTTCATACAGTAAACAAAGCAAATTCACACATTTGATACATGATGAACATGCTTTAATCTATGATTCCAAGTTTCATTTCCCAGAAAACTTTTTAAAGTATTTTTTATAAAAATAAAATATTTATTATGACTAATATGGTGTCCAAAACAGAGAAATAACAATTTTTATAAAAGATAAGATCTTTAAAACAAAGTTACCCATGCTAAAACTCTTGCTGGAACACTAACTTATATAAGGTTCAAAGGACTATAATTTTTCAACCTTAAAAGATATTGTCTGTCAAATTTCATGAGTAATTGATCTCACACACACACACACACACACACACACACACACACACACACACACACACAGCCATCTCTGAAGTTTCACCACTCTCTGTTAACTTTTTCAGATAGAGACAGAGATAGAGGGGCTGGGCGGTGGCGCACCCATTTAAACACTCATAGTCCCCCTCTTCCTCTCAATTTATCGCTGTCCTATCAAATAAAAATATACCTCAAAGTAAAAGTACTTAATAGACTTAGACCTAATAAGCCTAGCATTGTAGTAGAATGCCCTAAAGATGTCATTATAAACTCTTTAGTTATATATTTATTACTATATTATGGTTTCTGTTTAATAAATATTTTGTCTTGTTTTATATTTTACCACCGTTCAGCCACCCAAGTTGCAGAGACTACTATGATTCCATCCTGACTTCCCTGGACAGAGGACTTCCCGGAACCTCATCTCTCCAGAGCTCTACCCCACTAGGGAAAGATAGAAACAGGCTACTTTTATAACATTATGTAAGGAACTCAAGGTAATTATACTGAGCAAAATAAATCAGAATGTGAAATACATTATTAAAGGAGCAGGAGGAGGAGGAGTGTTGTTAAAATTCGGAGGCTCTAGCTGGCCGGGCTAGCTTCACGGGCGGGTAACAGAGATGACCAGAGACATACGGCTGGGCAGGGAAGCTGTATTTCTTTATTCAGGAACAACGATTCATAAACTAAACCAAACTAATCACCAAACAGAACTCTGCTGTCTCTTTCCCCCGCGACGGCGCCAAGCACTCTCGAACTCTGCAACTCTCCAACTCCCGAACTCTGGAACTCTGGAACCCTCTCGGGGTTCCTAGGGGCGGGGCCAAGTGGGCCCACGAAACTAGCAGGACTGATCCAATTTTCTTGGCAGGGGGAGAGCTAGAACAACCCAATGTAAAGCATACAACAATTCCCCCTTTTCTTTTTAACTATATGACTACAGTATCAAGGGTGTGGGGTGAACAGAAACCTATACCGTACAGGCATTTTTTAAAAAAAGAAACTGGCTCAAACATGGAGAAACATGTAAGCAAGTAACAAGAACCAGTGTGCTGCCAAGAGAAGGCCTGAGGGGGCCATTTCTTGCCTCTGTGGGCAAAACTTTATCAGCTTAAAAAAAAATTTCTTGCCTCTGGGGAGCGTACTTGCCTCGACAGGCATTTGTATGGGGGCGGGGAACGGCCTAGAGTCCCAAAGGCAGCTGGCTGCAATTTACTTACTATGAAACAAAACTTGTTATTAGCATAACCACAGCACAATCTAAAATTTCTAATAGAGAAGGAATTTGAGACTTTTACATATCAACGTCTTTTTAACCTTTTGTTACACCCATTCAAGATGGAGACACACCCTAGGTGTGCGCAGGAAAGGAAACCTCAGGCATGAGAATAATTAGCATAGCCATTGTGTAATCTACCATTTCTAATAGAGAAGATAATGGAGAGTTTTACATACCAACAAGTCTATTTAACCTTTTGTTATACCCATTCAAGATGGAGACACACCCTAGGTGTGCGCAGGTCTTTAGACCAACTTAGTTAAAATATATTGTTAACTAATATTTACCTCAGACTTTAAATGTAAGTTAATTTTATCTTTATGAGAATTACGTTGAAAACCTTTTTCATTTAACTTTGTCTAGTAAGAATTTAGCCTTAAAGTTACTGTTTACCAAACTTTAAACACACACATAAACATGGTCATTAATACACAAGGAGAGAAACCTTTGTTATGAAGACATGTCATTTTAAACACGAATTTAGATATGTACTGTCTTAGTTGTTGGGGGGGGGCCACCATCCGGAGGTGGCTTCTTGCGCAGCTCCACTTCAAGGAATTGCAGGTTGCGATCTCTGCACAAATCTCTGCGTACTCCAGCTTGTCTGCCTTCAGACCGGACCGGCAGCTGGAGATCTCGTGTGCCCAGTTTCGGCAGGGAGCCCGGGGGTCCGGGAGGTCCGGGATCGTTCCAGAATTCATAGCACGAGGGCGGGCAGGCCAGCCTTGTAGAAGGCATGGGCCTAGGTGCCCAGGGGTGGCGGCCATGATAGGCCGCCGCGGCCCTGCCCCATGGCCCTGCCATGTCTGTTGCCCTGTTCCATGGCGCTGTCATATCTGCTGCCCTGCTTGCAGTGGCCGAGCAGCGTGGAGGGATCACGTGTCCAGTGCCCTGCACCACGTGGTGGAGAGCCGGCTCATGTGGGCTGGCCTGCGTGCTGGCATTGGGCTCCTGCGTGGTGGCATCAGGCTCCTGCGTGGTGGCATCAGGCTCCTGTGTGTTGGCATCGGGCTCCTGCATGTTGGCGTCGGGCTCCTGCGTGCTGGCGTCAGCCTCCTGCAGGCTGCGGGGCTGCGAGGCTGCGGGCGTGGTGCGCGGGGTTGTCTGGGTGCAGCCAGCTGGCTGGCTGTTCCACCAGGTGGAAAAGGCAGCTCCGCGCCTCGCCCCTTGCCCGCTGGCTCTTTCCGACTCCTCTGGCTGTTTTGAGTTCGCACAAGCGAGTGGAAACCACAGAGTGGTCCAGAGATAAATGCTCCAGAAACAGCAAAACAGTCTCGTGAAGAAAGAGCAGAGGCCTTTGGAGATCTCTTCACAAGCAGAAGAGAAGGCCATAGTACATAGGTAGCCAAATTGTCTTCACTTATCTGAGAGATGCGCAGGTCAGGTACACATGGGCGCCATTTGTTGTTAAAATTCGGAGGCTCTAGCTGGCTGGGCTAGCTTCACGGGTGGGTAACAGAGACGACCAGAGACATATGGCTGGGCAGGGAAGCTGTATTTCTTTATTCAGGAACAACGATTCATAAACTAAACCAAACTAATCACCAAACAGAACTCTGCTGCCTCTTTACCCCGCGACGGCGCCAAGCACTCTCGAACTCTGCAACTCTCCAACTCTCTAACTCTGGAACTCTGGAACCCTCTCGGGGTTCCTAGGGGCGGGGCCAAGCGGGCCCGCGAAACTAGCAGGACTGATCCAATTTTCTTGACAGGGGGAGAGCTAGAACAACCCAATGTAAAGCATACAACAGAGGAGGAGAAGAAGAAGAAAAGAAATAGAGGCAGGCCAACATCCATGTCCAGCAGAGAAGCAATTACAGAAGCCAGAATTCCCACTTTCTACACCCCATAAAGAATTTTGGCCCAGGGCCTGGGTGGTGGTATTTCTGATTGAGTACACATGTTACACTACACCAGGGCCCAGGTTTAAGCCCCTGGTTTCCACTTGCAGGAGGAAAGCTTCACGAGTGGTAAAGCAGTGTTGCATGTGTCTCTCTGTCTCTCTCCTCTTTATCTTGTCATTCCTCTCAATATTTGGCTGTCTCTATCCAATACATAAATATATATATATGTATATATATGTATATGTGTATATATATATATATATATATATATATATATATATATATATATATAATTTTGATCCATACTCCAGAGGATTTTATAATAGGGGAAGGAAGTAAGCCAGAGGGCTCTGTATCCCCATTACACCAGGACCTGAAGTACTGGTTACCAGGAATCTTGTTTTAATACCATCACTGAAAGGAAAATGCATCAGGAAAACACCAGAGGAATCCAGACATGGTTTTGCTAATGTGAGAAATGAGTCTTAAAAAATAAAAGATTCTTTTATAGGCATCCTCAATGATACAAATCCAATTGCATGGAAGATTAACACAAAAATAAACTAATGGGACTACATCAAATTAAAAAGCTTCTGTACAGGGGGTTGGGTGGTAGAGCAGCAAGTTAAGCACACATGGTGCAAAGCACAAGGACCAGCTTAAGGATCCTGGTTAGAGCCCCAGCTTCCCACCTGCAGGGGGGTCACTTCACAAGCAGTGAAGCAGGTCTGCAGTTGTCAGTCTTAATCTTCTCATCTCTGTCTTCCCATCTTCTCTCGATTTCTCTCTGTCCTATACAACAACAACAACAGCAATAACAACAACAATAAACAAGGGCAACAAAAGGAAAAAACAGCCTTCAGAAGCAGTGAATCCGTAGTGCAGGCACTGAGCTCCAGCAATAACCCTGGAGGGAAGGAAAAAAAAGCTCCTGTACAGCAAAAGAAACCACCATCCAAAAGAAGAGACCCTTATAAAAAGGGAGAAGATCTTTACATGCCAGACATCAGACAAGAGGTTAATAACCAAAATAAATAATGAGCTCACCAAACTCAGCAACCAAAAACAAATGACCCCATCCAAAAATGGGGAGAGGATATAAACAGAATATTCACCAAAGAATAGACACAAAAGGCCAACAAACATATGAAAAAATGCTCCCAAGTCTTGGCGTGTCAGAGAAATCTAAGTAAAGACAACAATGAGATACCACTTCACTCCTGTGAGAATGTGATACATCAGAAAAGATAGCAGCAACAAATGCTGGAGAGGTTGTGGGGACAAAGGAACACTCCTACACTGCTGGTGGGAATGTAAATTGGTCCAACCCCTGTGGAGAGCAGTCTGGAGAACTCTCAGAAGGCTAGAAGTAGACCTACCCTATGAGCCTACAATTCCTCTCCTGGGGATATATCCTAGGGAACCCAACATATCCATCCAAAAAGATCTGTGTACACATATGTTCTTGGCAGCACAATTTGTAATAGCCAAAACCTGGAAGCAACCCAGGTGTCCAACAACAGATGAGTGGCTGAGTAAGTGTGGTATATATATATACAATGGAATACATTGATCATCTCTAGTTTATGGCGGTGCTGGGGATTGAACCTGGAAGATCAGAGCCTCAGGCGTGGAAGTCTTTTGCAGAACCATTATGCTGTCACCCAAGCCCTAATGTTTATTTTTAAAAGGAAGACTGACAAAGTACAAAGAACCTATCAGCAACCACAGAACTAACCTGTTACAATACTTGGCCTTTTTTCATTCTCCCCTTACCATCTTGCTTATAGCTAAGAGATTTTTTGTTTAATTGTATTTATTGGTTTTATAGGACAGAGAGAAATTGAGAGGGAGGGGGAGATAGGAAAGGAGAGAGCCAGAGATACCTGCATCCCTGCTTCACCACTTGTGAAGCTTTTCCCCTGCACATACCTCAGAGATTTTGTAAAACAACTAAAACTCTTTCAAAGGTCCTTTATATAAAGTTCAGCAGTCCCCTGATCCTTCCTGTTGTCACTCTCATACTCTGCAAGCTTAATAACCACAGCCTACCGTCACTGCCAGGTGTAGGGTGCTATACAGCAAAGCTTTGTGGAAATGTTTGTCAAATTTTTAGCAGGAGGGATTAGTATCATCACTGTGAATTCATCAGACCTACTGCAGAATGCATAAAGCATACGCTGGCCAGCTACACTGCCCTTTGGTCAAAGCCTGATAAAGAACATGGATTTGGAGCAACTGGCCAAGATCACCAGAAACAATGACAAACAAAGGGCAAGTAAATTTGAGGAAAATTCGTGTATTACATTCTAGTCTCCCTTTATGTTGATCAAGCCAGTTAACCACTGGCCTTCAAAGGAGTGAATTTAGGATGAATAAATCTAGGGGTAGCAATCCACGTGATGCTAGCACAGCCACCTCAGTTACCATCAAGTCCAGTAACATGTAAGAGGGACTTGCACAGAAATCATTAAGCACTTCAAGAAGAAACTAACTAGTCTCATACACATCATATGCCTGAATAACTCTGAAGAACCCATAATCCATGAACACAGTTTAAAAATATTTATAATGAGCAAGAAAGAACCAAAGCACCACTCTAGCATATACAATGCTGAAGACTAATTTTAGGATAATATCCCTTCCACTCCAACACTTTACCCACTGTGCCACCTCATGGCTGCAAGCAACAATATCTTCACAGAATTTGGCCAGACAATCTACCCAGGGCTGATGGATGACACACGAACTTAGTTAAAGTTGAATTACTATTTAGCAGACCCTAAAAGGTGGGAAGACAAAAGCAGTGATGCTTGTGTGTGGGGCACTGTCCCATGGGAATATACAAAAGTGTTCACTTCATTATATAAATACAAAATTAGACTTGGGGATGAAGGAAATTTTAAGACTATAATGTTCTAATACACGGAACATTTATATCTTGACCTAATATGCCAAGTTTTCTTGCCTGACTGATGAAGGCAAATAGCATTTATTGGAAAGGAAAATTCAGCAGAACCAAAGGTGGCAAAGCAGGGGAAGTATTTCTAGGAAATAAAAAACCAAAACATTGCACAGCATTCACAACTTCATTTCTCATATAAAGGATGTCCTATATGGTATGGCTTCACATTCAACATCAAATAATAATAACTGTATTGGCTTTAGGTGTGTGTGTGTGTGTGTGTGTGTGTGTGTGTGTGTGTGTGTGTGTGTGTGTGTGTGAACAAAGGGTAGTACTTAAGTGAAAAAATGGATTATAACTCCAGAAATTAATTATAATACATTCAAATGGCATGCAATCAGGATACAAAGAATAAATCATCAAGGACCATGAGAAGAGTAGGAGTCTTAAGAACCTGTATTATTCCTTCAGGATCATTAGAAATCCCCATGATATAAACTCATGACTCAGAGAAAGCCCATTATTTCTGACCTAGAATGTAACTGCAATGACGAATGTTTGTTATAAAAGTCCAGCAGAAACTGAAGGTGTGTGAATCTGTTGCTAACTATTAAATGCACTCAAAGGTTGGCACATTCATAATGCTCACATACTAATAATTTGCTATTTATCCTTTCCTATAGATCTAGAGGACCATGACTTAAAGTCAGCAAAGACTAGGTTAGAAAAACCTGAGGTTAACACAATAGCAGCACTATAAGCCAGGAAATATAATAGCCAGGAAGACAAAAGACATTCAATAAGGCTTAAAGAGAGGGATGCAAGCAATTTAGAAGAAGATAATTCCCCATGGAAATAACATTTCTTTAGGTATGACAATAATGCAAAGATCAGTAATACCTGGACCTGACAGACCATCCTTTCTTGCCAAGACTAGTCATGGCTATGACTCAAAGCACATTATGGTCCAAACTCTACAAAAGCAGAAGGTGGCAAGTGCAGTGGGAGTGATTCTAAGGAGTAATTGCACTGCAGTCTCAGATTGGCACTTTCACTATAATTACACAGGCAATTTCCTGCTGAGTGTGTGTGTGTGTGTGTGTGTGTCTAATGTCACATACTGAACTACAGCTGCAACCAGGTATGAATGGGGTAAACTGTCAACAAGCAGTTTTAAAGCTAAAGAATGTCTACAAATGTAAGACTGACTGTCTCAATACTCTGGAATTTTGGCATGAAGTGGGAGGTGTAATAATTAGTGAAAGCATTTACTGGAAAATAATCACAACTAGTCTTAAGAGAGATGACCACAGAAAGGTAAATTTTAGGAACATAATGAATGTCATGCTAAGAACGACAACTTCATTGAATTATAGGATATGTCATGCTTGAGACATTTTGAAGAGAAATATCTCACTTAGTAGGCATATTTCAGTGTTAGAGACAATGTAAAGCACATGTGAAATACATCATGCAGCTTTTGAAGAATCAGATATGTGTGTGTGACTTTTTTTCTGGTCAGAATCAAATCCCAGAAGGCCATAAGTCACTAACTGATAAACCAATCAAATCCATATTGGTTAAAATATATATACTCAATGCCAATTATGGACAAGTCCAGCAGAAAAAGAAAGATATCAGCCAACTTGAAGCAGTTGTGGGGAAACCATTACTAGGTCCACACAAAATAGTGCCTTTGTTCTCCTACACAGGGCATGGGCTTACATCATAAATCGTATCACACACTGCACAATGACTAAACACAGGGCAACCCATCCAGGTAGAAATGTATCATCCTGATAGAAATGTACTTGACCTTTTCTTTCCTGCCCCCTTCAAAAGAAGCAGACAATGGGGGCACAGAGAAGAGATCAACAAACCCCTTAGGAGAAGACTGAGTTTAATGACCATGATATGCTTTCAGTCACCTGATAAACCCCTGAAGAATCAGAACAATGAATACAGACTACCAATGATTTTGCTGGGGACAGCACCTGTATTCCCACACATTTGATACAAAGGCCTTCAGACACAAAGTAGTGAACAAAATGAGCAACTGGGAGGGAAACCAGTCCACATATTCTACAAGTTGCTTCGTATTTTCCTCAACAAAGGAGTTTTAATATGGTTCTCTGCTCATGACTTACAATACATGTTAGACAATGATCCCAAGTCACCCTGAGTGCAGTAAGCAAGGGCAAGTTGCAATAGAGCTAACTAATACCCTCCACTACAAGATTGGAGCCATGGTTGCCCTCAAGTCTACAGTCACCCAGTAGTGAATGTGCTCACTTGCTGGGGATTTCCTAGACTGCCCAAAACAGAGTAAAAACAAATACAGGAAGATAATTACTAATTTGACAACGAGGTCAGTTCTGTCAACAAGCCTATACTACCACCTGAGCACATGTTATATCCTATAGCATAAAATGAAAAGAGAATTAATTCTGGGTGAGTAAGCACAAGTGGAGTGATTGTAAGAATCTTTCAATGGATTTCACTGGATTCTCTAACTTCCATCATTCTGGTAGCAAGCAATAGAAACATTAAAGCAAGCACAAATAAGACTCTCTGAGAGGAAGAAAATTACCTCAGTGACCATGACATAGTTTCAGTAATGTTAGCAACCATTGAAAAAATTTTATATTGAATCAATAGACAAAACAAACTTGTCTAGTCTGGTGAGTCCGCAGAACCCATGGTGAAAACGTCTGGCAGGAATCTATCCATCTTATTTTATAGGAGGCACCTTCATGCTTGTGTGGGAGGCATCATGCTATGGGAATATAAAAGAGAACTCATCTCCCATTATCACAAGTGCAGAAACAGATTCAAGGACATAGGAACTTTTTAGAGAAAAAGCAATACATAAAGTATTTATACTTTGATCTTATAGAACAAGTTTTCTTGCCTAGTTGGTGAGGGAAATGTAGTTGACGCCTTCCAAAGGCAAGTTGAGAAACAACAGAAGATGGCCAAAAGGTTGTGTGCAGTTCTGGGAAAACCAGTGGCCAGCACTCATGGAATGGCAGCTTCCTTGTTGGTTTGCTTCTAGTTCTGCTTCTGGGATCCCTTCTGTTACATTGCTTGACTTTGTGGTCTATTTACATGGTCATTCTGTTACATTGGTTTGGTCTCACTCCCCGTGCCTCTGGGAGATTTTGGTTTAGTCCTTGCCTTTTGGCGCTTCTCTCTTCTCCCCGCCCCCTATCATACATACTTCCTTGGTTCCTGACGCTGCCACCAGAGGAGAGAGAAGCAGGACAGAATTGTGTGGTGATTAGATTAGATTAGTTTTTTTTTTTTCCTCCAGGGTTATTGCTGGGCTCAGTGCCTGCACCATGAATCCACCGCTCCTGGAGGCCATTTTTCCCTTTTTGTTGCCCTAGTTGTTACAGCCTCCTTGCGGTTATTATTGCCATTGTTGACGTTGCTTTGTTGTTGGATAGGACAGAGAGAAATGGAGAGAAGAGGGGAAGACAGAG
This sequence comes from Erinaceus europaeus, assembly GCF_950295315.1. Lineage (NCBI taxonomy): Eukaryota > Metazoa > Chordata > Mammalia > Eulipotyphla > Erinaceidae > Erinaceus > Erinaceus europaeus. Next base: position 109,325,508 of record NC_080185.1, on the reverse strand, counting down.
AGAGGGGGAGAGAAAGACACCTGCAGACCTGCTTCGACTCCCCTGCAGGTGGGGAGCCAGGAATCGAACCGGGATCCTTACGCCGGTCCCTGCGCATTGCGCCACGTGCACTTAACCCACTGCGCCACCGCCCGACCCCTAGATTAGTTTTTTGAACCGTTCATTCGCGAATAAAGAAATACTCAGCCGTGTGTCCCTGGTCATCTGTCTCCCGCTGTGAAGCTAGCCCGGCATACTGGCGCCCTGAACTTTGACTGACACTTCCTTACTTGGGAATACACTGTAAGGTGTACATTCACATCTGAGATGATCAACAGTAACCAAATTAGTTGACTGTAGGGTATAAAAAGAACAAGTCCTTTAATGGAAACAGGCTTAATGAATATTAAGCCCTAGAAATTACTCACCATACACCCAAATGGTGGCATGCAATGGTACTTAGAGGACAGGGCCTCAAGTACCAAAAGTAGGAGTTTTCTCAGCCGATGACATTTTATTCTGATACAGAAGGAACCCTTCATGATCTGTGCCCCTCTACAATTCACATGCTCATATGTAATCTTCATTATGAAGGTATTTAGAAGTGAGGGACTTTGGAAAGTAAATAGTTCGTGGAGGTGGTACCCTCATAGACAGCTTTAGCATCCTTATAAGTGGAAGTCTGAAAGCTATTTGGTTCACAGAAAAGTCATGATGCATTTTGCATAGGAAAACATAGATAAATATGCAATGACTTTTTCAACAACCCAATACATTGTTTGTTTTCAGTAACGTGCAGAAACAAAATAATGTGAGCAGTTAACAATCTGAAAGGTGATCTTCACCAGAACATGACCATGCTGGCACCATGATATTCAATCTCTAGCCTCCAAAACTGTGAGACATTTTTTTCATAACCCACCCAGAATGTGGTACTTCATTATAACAGCCTGGAATTCTTAATATACCCCAGAAACAACAATTCTTTGACTCAGAGAACATCTATTATTTCCAACATAGTAGTAATGGCATTTGATGTAAAGTCTAGCAGAAACATAAGACAGGATGAGTCAGTGGTAACCCAATACAATGAACTCAAAAAAGACCACTTTCATAATGTTTATCAACAGGACATGCAACTTGCTGTTTACTCTCTTCATAAAGTTCACATGTTACAAAAGCTCGAAACAAACTGGATTAGGGAAAAAGAGAACCAAACATCTAGGTTAACTAACTAGCTGAATTCTAAGACAGTAAATGTAACTGCCATGAAGACAAAAGGTATAGTCAATAAAGTCTTCAATAGTTAATAGGGATTTTAATTATTTATAATTCCCCATGGAAGAAGAAAACATTTCTCTAGGTATAACTAAAATGAAATCAGTAATACCTGGACTTAACAGATTTTTTTTTTTGGTCAGGACTAAATCCTGGTTATGACTCAAAGCACACTATGGCCCAAATTCTATAGCAGCAGAAGGTGGTGATTATAGTGGGAGTGATTCTGAAGAGTCATTGCACTGCAATCTCAGATTGGCATTTTCTCTATAATTACACAGGCAATTTCCTGATGAGTGCATGGACCTCCAACACCAAATTTCGGACAGTAGAGGGAAACAGGTATGTATGGAATCAACTGGAAATAATTCTGGTATAAATCACCTGCTAAAAGTCTAAGTTGGCTATGACAGTGCCATCACACCGTAGAATATGTAGGGAAGCATTTCTACAGGCAACAACATTTGCTGGAAAAGCACCACAAAAGACCTTAAGAGATGACCACAAGGGAGTCAGGCAGCAGATTAAGTGCACGTGACTCAAAGTGCAAGGACCGGCACAGGACCAGCTTAAAGATCCTGGTTTGAGCCTCCAACTCCCCACCTGCAGGGGAGTTGCTTCACAGGCAGTGAAGCAGGTCTGCAGCTGTCTTTCTCTCCCCCTCTCTGTCTTCCCCTCCTCTCTCCACTTCACTCTGTCCTATCTAACAAAGATGACACCAAGAATAACAACAATAATAACTACATCAATAAAACAAGGGCAACAAAAGGGAATAAAAAAAGAGAGAGAGATGACCACAAAACATGAATTTGAGGAAAACAATGACCAGCATAAAATAAATGACAACTTTTTTCCCAGCATGGGAATTCCAAGCATAAAAAAAAAATTAAGAGGAAGGGAATCACACCAGTGAGCTTGACATATTTCAGTTAGGGACAATGTCAACTCCCATGTGCAATACAAGAGTCAGGCATATGTGCATGGCTTTTTCTGGTCAGAATCAAATCCCTGAAGTTCATAAATCACTAACTGAAAAACCAACCAATCTCCACATTGGTAAAATACATGTACTCAATGTTGATTATGGCCAACCTCAAAAGAAAATAAGGAATCTACTTGGAGCAGTTCTGGGGAAACCATAAGTAGTCTACACAACACAGCACCTTTGTTCTAATTACAAGGGAATGAGCTATTGGGTATATGCTTCCATCATGTATCACACACTGCACAGTGACTGAAAACAAAGCAACTCATCCAGACAGAAATATATTGGGTTGTCATAAAAGTCATGACTTATTTTTCTATGCAAAAAAAATCATTATTCCCAATTATCATCTTGATAGAAATGTATCCAACCTTTTCTTTCCTGGTTAAAAACAATGCTGTTGAGCTCAGAGGCAGACAATAAGGGTATTGAGGAGAGAGCATCAAGCCCCTTAAAGAGAAGACTATGAGGCTCATGAGCAGAATATTCTCCTAGGCACATAAAAAGACCAGATAAAGTGTAATCATGTAGTTTTTATTTTTATTTTCATTTTACCTAGAAAACAACTGTATTCCCATGCATGTTACAAAAGCCCTTAGACACTGAAACCAGTGAACAAAATGAGTGAGTATGAGGGAAACTAGCCTACATGTCCTACAAATTGTTACACAGTGTCTCATAAAAGGAGAAATCACTTGGTTCTCTGTTCATAACCTACAGTGTATGTTAGACAGTGACTCCAAGTCACTCTAAGTGGAGTAAACAAGGGTAAGTTATAATGGAGTTGTCGGAAATTTTGTACATTGACCTTGATAGGTGTGAACACACACACACATACACATACACACACACACTCTCACTAATATGTTACCCTGGTCATCTATTGTCATGAACATAAATGGCATCAACTTTGCTTATATGCATATAATTCTGTATAGGTAAATACAAATTTCAATTTAGTAAGTACCATACATTGTTGTAGACAAACAATAAAAATTGGAAATGAATATGTAGAAGCATTTATGTAATGTATATGACATATGGAACATTGATATATTTATGCATCAAACCACCTTTTATTGTGTTGCATTTCAAAATCAATAACAGAATCAGTGTAGTATATCCCTAAATATTTTAGTGTATGTATCAACTAGAGTTCGGTGTTTTTTTGTTTGTTTGTTCATTTTCTTTTTATATAAAATTTACATGCAGTGAAAAAAATTGAAAATGAATATAGGCATGGTCCTGGAGGCGGCACAGTGAATATAACATTGGACTCTCAAACATGAGGCCCCCAGTTCAAACTCTGGTATCACATATGGCAGAGTGATATTTTGGTTCTCTCTCTTCTCTGACCTCTCTTTCAGTAATAAATAATTAAATGATTTAAAGAAGGAAAGTGAATTCCAGTGAAACATTTTAAGAGGAATGGAATCACCTCACTGACCAAGAGATACTTTCAGTAGTTAGGAGCTACTGGATAACTACACATGAAACAATAGACAATAATGTCTCATCTAGCCTAGTGAGCTATTAAAGCACATGGTAAAAGCTAGTGGTAGGAACCTAATAATAGTGGTATGCGTGAAACAGCCTTTTTTGGAAAGTATCATGGTATGAGAATATAAATGACTATATCTTGTAGTACAAAAACAGATTCAAGGACAGAAAACATTTTAGGCTAACACCAACCTATAAAGCATTTATACAAAGTCCCTATCAACTGTTTTATTACACTTGTTAGCAAGCATAATGATGCCTGTATCTATTATTGGCAAGTTCAGCAGAAACTGAAAGTAGGTAACAGGGTAAGTTGTTCTGGAAGAAAACTGTTGCCCAGCTTCCACAGGGGAGATCCTGTGGGATACATATACACATACATCATGGATAATGTGTGCATGGGTGTGAGTGGAATGAACACGGGACAAACTCTGAAGTGGAAATTTGATATATTATAAGCCCAACAACTTTAACTACCAAATACATTAGGTTTGCAATGGGAACTTAAGAGAAGTTGTGAATGCTCATGAGGTAGAAGGAAATTTCACAAGCATATTTTTTCTTTCAGGAAAAATCCTGGAAGTAGCAATTAATTGACTTAAGACAATCTTTTATTGTAATAAGTGAAGTTTGCCACAGAACACAGCAGAAATTGAATGTAATCCAAAACTGATGAGCAATTTTCAGCAAACTAGTGCCTAGCATCTATAGAATAGCATTCTTATTATTTCACACAGAGAATAGTCTGTTGAGTGTGTTAACATACTGACATCATAACTATAAATGGTCTTGAGTAGGGTGAGGACAGGGCAAGTAATTCAGTGGAAACCAACAAAATGGTTTCTAAAACAGGAAATGTAAGTGTCACTCAGTAAAAGATTAGGCAATGAAAAACATGAGAGGTCATTAAGCACTTTTAGTGGGAGAAAAGGAGTCAAATGTGCAAAATATATTGTAGGCACCTGAGAAATGTTTGAAGCAGAAATTCCTTTGGCATAAATCATCAAATATTTCTGACCTAGAAAGCAAATATAACAGTGATGTGTGCTGCAATGTCCATCAGAAAGTGAAGCGGGTAAACAATGAGACTCATTTTGAGGAAAACCATTCAACTTCATTCTGCAACTGATTCCATATTAACCATGTCAGGAAACATCGATCTGCCCGTGGTTTATATTCTACAGCACATGCCAAAGAATAACTACAAATATTCTGAGCAGGATAAATACAGGGTGAGTCAATCTGTGCTTAATAAATCATTGCAATATAACACTGGCACCGTCATTGTCATAAACCCACATCAACCAGAGAAAATTTATTTACACCTAGCATTTGCTAGAACACTGGCACTATGATTCTATTGGTGGTTAACATAGAAAAATAAATCTGGGAAATATGGATAACATGGAAAATCTGGCCACATCACTTTAATACCATGACATTCAATGGCACTATCTTCACATCTTATGACACAAGAATATGATGGAACATCATGTACTAAATGGGAAATAATTCTCAGTAAGTTTCATCCTATGGTTTTAGCTCATGCTCGCTAAATTCCACCATGCTGTTGGCAAGTAAGGAGAGTTTAGAGTGGAAATGGAGCACTTTAATCATTCCCATACCTATGTCAGCCTTTCACAAAGTGAAGAATAAATGAAGCATTCATTCCTATGTTGAAATAAAACACAAGACAGTCTTGATTAGTCTGAAGTGGAATGAAAACTTCTGCAAGAAACATGTCTATATTATTCTAAGCAAGACATTTTTATTATTCCTCAAAAAGACTTCCTAACATGGTAATGTGAAAGTTCATAATGTGGTCATAAAGGAAGAAAATCAGTCTTATGGGCATACCTTTCTTCAAGCCAGAAATCAATTGCAGATAGAACTTGCATTGGCACAGCAAGTTTTTTTGAAAAGAATATAAAGAAAAAGAAATCAATGCCCATAATGGGCAACTTCAGCAGAAACTGAAAGCACTCCAAATGGGGTAAATGGATTGGGGTACTAGTGGTAAGAATTCACAAAATGGCAACACTTTATTTACATAGAGGCTATCTGACTAGACACATTGTGCTCACATTCTGTATCTCAGATTTAAAAAAAAACTTATCTATGAGTGGGGTGTGACACAACAAATCATTTGAAGAGAAAAATATTCAATGAAATGAAAACCAGGTAAAAGAAACATCTAGCAAAGAGACAATGGGATCACAGAAAATATACAACATCTGGAGGAAAACATAAGAAAAATATTCTCACATGTAACAGAGATCCTTTGAAATAAGTATACATTGAATATAGACCAACAATCATTTCAAATCTAGAAAATACTTGTAATAACTTAATTGTACAATGGCTACCAGAAATTAAATATACTAAATGTAGAAAGTGGCCTAATTATCTTTTGATCATATGAGAAAACATGACACTTTTTTAAATTGTTTTATTCTTTACTTATTTATTGGATAGAGACAGCTAGAAAACGAGAGAGAGGTTGGAGATAGGGAGAGAGAGAGAGACTGAGAGACATATGCAGACCTGCTTTACCACTCATGAAGCTTTCCCACTGCAGGTCAGAGGACTTGAACATGGCTCCTTGTGCATTGTAACATGTGTGCTCAACCAGGTGCGCCACCACCCAGTCCCTGAAATTACACTTTTTATGGTTATAGAGAAATAAGGTATAGCATGGGTCAAGAATGTGTAGCCAAGTCCATATAATGGTTAAACTATACTATTTTTGTAAAGATTTATTTATTTATAAAATGATCACTGAGATTTTTTTTTAGAGAATAAAGAGGAAATCTAATGGAGCAGGTAACAAGACAGAAGACAGGAGAAAGTGCCATAAAAGAGCCCATCCCAATCCCTGGTGTACACTTATCTCCAAGACAGCAGAAGAACCTTTGTTTAGCAGTAAAAAGTAATTAGTAACATGACTACAATTAATAACTTTACCATAGACAAAACATTCTTTCTTGAAGCATTTTTCACCTTAGATTCCAAAGATCTGTCAGACTTAATCTAAAATAGTAAGTGCTAGACTCAACATTTAGGCAATTAAAAGCACAGAATTAATTGCAATTTTATAGAAAAATGTACATAGACTAGGTTTGCGTTATTTAATGCTACAGATTACATCTTATGTACTTTTGTTGCTGTTGTTGTCACTGAAGCTTCAATGCTAATTTTTTAGATAGACAGATTGACTGATGATAGATAGACAGACAGACAGACCTATCAGATTAGGCAGACCACAGCACCAAAACTTCCTTCAGTGGGTCTCACATATGACAAAGCAGTTATATTATCCAGGTGAGATATTTTTCCATCTCACAAACATTTTATACAAAAAAGGACTATAATCCCAAAGTATTCCAGCCATATTAAATATTAAAAGAAGGATAACTTTCAAAAAGGTGACTTAAATGGCAGTGACTGCTTTTATCTTATAATTTCAGCCCCAAACTATTCACAATTTTGGGTTTCACTCTCATTGTTTAGGAAGAAAATTTTTTATTGATTTTCTTCTGGCAACTTAACAGGGCATCCAGCATATCAGGTGCACTCTCTCAAGCGTGTTGCCACTGCTATGTACCAAGAGCAAACGTAACTCTTCAAGCAGCCTTCTCATTGCCCTTGTTCTCTGTGTTACCAATGTTTCCTCTGCATTGAATAAAAAAAAAATTGAGTTCTTAAATTACTGCCACTTTAAAATTATATAGACAAACCTTACTTTGTAAAGAAAAATGTTCCATAATTCATACATGATTATGTTGATGTGAAGAAGAAAAATGAGGAAGAAACTAGAATATACAGAAGGGCAAAGGAAGAAAAAAAAGGGAAGAAAGAAAATTACACAATTAGCAATATATATAGATATATAAAATACATAAAACACTGACAAAACCATAGGATAAGAGGGGTACAACTCCACACAATTCCCACCACCAGAACTCCATCTCCCATCCCTTCCCCAATCAGCAGGGTATTTTAACAAAAGTATCCATACCAAGATTATTGTTCACAAGAAAAAAGATACATCTATACATTGTGTCTACCATGAAGGTGTAAGAAAAACCTGAATTTTAAAATGTCTAGAACCAATTTTTTGTTTAATTCACAGTTTATTTTTTTTAATTTAGAAGCATCATGTAAACATATATTAATATCTTCATGCCAGTGTTTGTGAAATTAAGTGTATTAATTCAAATTCTTTTTACAGCATATAACATACTAAACACTCAAAGATGAGTACTTGTTATTATCACTGGTTCCAGTTCCCTGTAAATAAGAACCTGTTTTTGTCATGACCTTCAATTTTGTCAGTACTCAGGCATTTTGATTCTACTACTAAATTTGGATGTCCATCTAAGCAAAGCAAAAATACATATTTTTATAACCTGTACTATGTGAACTTTGATCACGTAGTTTCATCTTGATGAATGTAAGTGCCCTTTGATGCTGAGAGTAGCTCCTGTTTATCTCTTAATGGAATAAAATAGGATATTCCTTTAATGACCTCACTTTCTGTAACAGTTTCCCCATAGTGCTTCTATAAATGGTGAAATCTGGCACCAACAATCAAATGGCAGATGACAGTACACCATCCCTTTATAAATCTAAGAGAATATTGCTTAACCTGCTTATATAAATGACTAATCAATATACGTGACATAAGAAGATTTCAGTACCAAGTCTTACTCTGTTTTTTACATTATATGAAGTAAGTCAATTTCATATTACTATCACTGCTTCTTTGGCCTTTTTTTTTAGTGTGTGTGTGTGTTGAAATGTAAACATTTTATTTAGCAACCAGCAATAAATCTGAGACAAAAATTAAATTTCCTGGACTTTTCACTGACTATTCCCTTTATCCCAAGAATGAAATCCAAAGTATATTCACATTTTTTATTCACTTATGAGAAAAAAGTATTCTCTAGCTGCTTCAATGTCAAAAAGAGTCATTGTAGTAACTAAAATGACCCTAAATCCTGGTAAAAACTCAAGCACTTCTTTTCTTTATTGGAGTAGTTAAAGAACTACAGCACAACTATTGATACATGGATAGAATTTTTCATCTCCCTGAGACAGGTGTCTGTAAAATACTCTCACCTTCAATCATTTTCTACCATCAGACACCAGGACCCCAAATCCCCTCCGCCCGGTCATTTGCTGTGGTGCAATATACCAAAACGCAGTCCAAGTTTTACTTTGTATTTACCTTTATGTCCAGGGAGTAAAAGACAGTAAGAGTGCAATTCAAACTCAGGTAGAAGGCTTAAGAAGTAGACTCACACAGGCAGAAGAAGGAATTTCCAATCTAGAAGATACAGTTACTTCACTCTTTCAATTCAAAGATGACAGAGAAGGAAAGGTTCAGAAAGACTGAAGTGACTCTCTGTGACACTGCAGAATCCATTTAAAGGTTGATAGATAAACCTGAGGAGGAGTACAAGGCTAAAGGTCCAGAGTTTACTTTCAGAGCAATTCTAGCTGAGAAAATTCTCACTTAGGAAACCCTCAGAACATTCTCGTTCAAGAGACAGACTGCTCACTTAGATTTATAAATACAAAAAGACCAACACCAAGGCACATTATTGGAAAACTATCAAAACTCAACACAAGGAAAAAATTGCAGGTTGCTAGGGAAAGGAAAGAAGTTACATACAAAGGCAGAGCTGTCACGTTTTCATCATATTTCTCTTCACAAACTGGTGGCAAGGAGAGAGTGGAATGACATATTCAAAGTTCTAAAGAAGAGGGAATTCCAGCCATGAATCTTGTATCCTGCAAAATTATCCATCATATATGAGGGAGAAATAAAAGGTTTCTCAACTATCAAAAAACTAAAGGAATTTACCACAATAAACCTTGCCTTACAACAACCACTGAACAGAATCCCACAAGAAAGGAGGAAGCAAAGGAATACACATTCTAAGCAAGGTGAAGAGCAGTAGACTAAAACTAAGAACACAATAAAAATAGGAAAGAACCTATGGTTTCGTTAATTTATCCTTTCTTAAAAAAAAAATTCTTGTCAAAACAAATAAAAAAATAAGAAAGAACAACAAAACAAACAGGAGAGAGAATTAAAGTACAAACAAGTTCTATCAAGTGTTTGTTAATAATATCAACTTAAAAAAGACTTTTCTAGGGAGTCAGGCTGTAGCGCAGCGGGTTAAGTGCAGGTGGCACAAAGCACAAGGACCGGCATAAGGATCCCGGTTTGAACCCTGGCTCCCCACCTGCAGGGGAGTCACTTCACAGGCGGTGAAGCAGGTCTGCAGGTGTCTATCTTTCTTTCCTCCTCTCTGTCTTCCCCTCCTCTCTCCATTTCTCTCTGTCCTATCCAACAATGACAACAACAATAATAACTACAACAATAAAACAACAAGGGCAACAAAAGGGAATAAATAAATAAAAAGACTTTTCTAGACACACAATGCTAGTTATTACACACATGGTAACCACAAAACAAAACAGGAAACAGAGACTTATAGATAGTACAAGAAAAATTAGTGATGAACTCACCACAGAAACTCATCCACACAAAAGGACAGAAAGAATCAAATGATCAACAATTTAAAAAAAAACTCAAAGGAAAAATCAGAATGGACTTAAGTAAACCACATATATCAATAATCACCCTAAATGTGAATGGCCTAAATTCACCAGTCAAAAAATTCAGAGTAGCCAAATAGATTAAAGAACAGGGCCCATCCACTATATGTCTTCAGGAAACACATATCCAATGAAAAGACAAACGGGAACTTATATAAGAGGCTGGAGCAAGACACTCCAAGCTAACAACTCACAAAACAGGGCAGGGACAGCTACCGTTGTCGGAGAAAATAGACTTTGAGGAAAAGAAAGTAATCAAAGACAGAGAGGGACACTAAAGAAATACGACCATCATAAATTTATATGTCCCAAAATCACATGCACCCAAATATATAGCACAAATACTTACTGAACTTAAGGGAGACATTGACAGCAACACAATAATAAGAGATTTTAACATGTCACTCATAGAAAAAGACAGAATATTTGGACAAAAAAAATCAACTGAGAAAGTGATCTTAAATAAAACCACAGATGAAATGGACCTAATAGATATATTCAGAGCTTTTCATCCCAAAAGAAATGAATACACATCCTTCTCAAGTACACATGGAACATTCACAGTGATCGACCATATGCTGGGCCACAAAGACAGCATGTATGTAAATATCAAATTTTTAAAATGCATCTTCTCAGACCATGAAGGCATGAAATTAGAAATCAACTAAAAAAGGAAAAGAAATTTCCCCAAAGCCTGGAGAATAAACAACATGCTTCTGAACAATACATGGGTCATTGAAGAGATCAAAAAGAAACTAAGAATTACCTTGATACCAATGAAAATGAAGAGACCAGCTACCAGATCCTGTGGGATGCAGCAAAGGCAGTCATCAGAGGGAAATTTATAGGCCCACATTAATAAGCAAGAAAAATCACTAGTAAACTATCTAACAACCCAACTGAATCAACAGGAAGTGGAACAATAAAAAACCCAATAGTCAGCAGGAGACAGGAAACAGTTAAAATCAGAGTAGAAATCAATAAAGTAGAAAACAAAAAGACCATCAGGAAGATTAATGAAACCAAGAGCTGGTTCTCTGAAAGGATAAATAAAATAGATTAAACCATTAGCTGCAGTCATCAAGAGCAAAAGAGAGAATGCTATGGCAAAATCACTCAGAAATGAAAGAGATGAGGTAGATATTCAAATGATTATGCAAGAATATTATGGACATCTGTATGGAACTAAAATTGACAACCTGGAAGAAATGGACATATTCTTAGAGTCATAACAACTGCCAACCTTGATACAAGAGGAAGTAGATAAACTTAACAGGCCAAACATTATTAAAGAAATTGAAGCAGTAATCAAAAGCTTCCCCAAGAATAAAAACCTGGGCCAGATGGCTATGCTAATGAGTTTTATAAAACATTCAAAGAAGAACTAACACCCATTTTCCTCAAACGCTTCCAGAAAATAGAAGAAGAGGTAACACTCCCAAACACATTCTATGGGGCTAACATCACACTGATCCCCAAAGCAGGAAAGGATCCCACTAAAAAAGAAAACTATAAACTGATACTCCTGATGAATATTGATGTAAAGATCCTCAAAAAAGCTCAGCTAATCAAATATAGCATAAGGATACAAAGGAAACCTAGAAACTAGTAGAACATATTTGCATACCATACTACAGACAAGAGGTTGATATCAAATATCTAGAAAAAACTCATACAGTGGTCTAGGAGGTGGAGCAGTGGATAAAGCACTGGATTCTCAATCATGAAGTCCCGCTGGCAGCACATGTACCAGAGTGATGTCTGGTTCTTCCTCCCCTCATATCTTTTTCTTGAATAAATATTTTTTTAAAAAAAGAACTCATACAGCTCAACAAAAAGAAAAAGAACAACCCAATAAAAAGAGGGCAGAAGACATGAATAGACAGTTCTCTAAATAAGACATACACATGTCCCACAGACATATGCAGAAATGCTCCAACTCACTCATCACTAGAAAATGCAAATTAAAACCACACTGAGACACAATCTCACAGCTGTGAGAAACGGCCTTCACCAACAAAACAGGAGAGGATTAATGTTGGAAAGGATGTAGAGAGAAAGGAACTCTATGACACTGATGATGGGAATGCAAACTGGTACAGCCACTATGGCAATCAGTATGGAGAACCCTTAAGCAAATACAGATGAAAATACCTTATGATCCAGCAAGCCCATTCCTAGGTATTTATCCAAAAGAGATAATATCACTAATTTATCCAAAAGAGATAATATCACTAATTTGAAGGCATATATGTACCCCAATGACGACATCAATAACAACAACAATAACTACAATAATAACGAAAAAAACAAGGGCAACAAAAAGGGAAAATAAATAAATATTAAAAATTTTCTTAAAAGTTGTTATTAGAAATGCATTAACAATTTAAGCCCAGTGTTAGAATTCATTCAATTTACTAATTTGAAACCTTAAGTGCTTAGGTTAAAGGAATACATTAAAGGAATATATACCATATATTAACACTGTTCCTGCCACCAAAGGTCTGTGTCCCTATCCCAAACTCCCCACACCCACCCCCACCCCACACACAGACAACATACACACAGTGGAGCTTAAAATCTACCTTCACCCTCCACCCAGAGTTTTTTTTTACTTTTGTCCAATGCTCCAAACTCAGTCAAGTTCTGTTTTGTGTTTCTTTTCTGTTCTTCTTTCTCAACTTCTGTTTATATCCCATACTCCTCTCCCTCTTTCTGGCTTATCTCACTTAACATAATTCCTTCTGGCTTCATCCAACATGTGTTGAAGAAGATGGATTGATTATATTAATAGCTGAGCATGTACATATACCACAACTTTCTCAGTCACTCATCTGTTACTGGGCACCTTGGTTGTTTCCAGGTTTGGGCTACTACAAATTGTGCTCCTATGAACATGGGTGTACACACATCTTTTCGAATGGGTGTGTTTGACTCCTTAGGATATCCCTAGGAGAGGAATTACTGGCTCATAAGGAAGGTCCATTTCTAGCCTTGTGAGAGTTCTCTGTGTCCAGAGATGCCAGGCCTGCTTTTTTTTTTTTTTTTACCTTTCTGTTGCCCTTGTTGTTTATCATTGTGGTTATTATTATTATTGTTGTTGTTGTTATTGCTGTCATTGGATAGGACAGAGAGAAATCAAGAGAGGAGGGGAAGACAGAAAGGGGGAGAGAAGGACAGACACCTGCAGACCTGCTTCACCACCCATAAAGTGACCCCCCCCTGCAGGTGAGAAGCCAGGGGCTTGAACCGGGATCCTTATGCTGGTCCTTGTGTTTCATGCCATGTGTGCTTAACCCGTTTCTCTACTGCCCAGCCCCTCAGGACTGCAATGTTAACCTCCAGCTCCAATACTCTGGTGAGACCTTTCCTAGCTCATAGCACTCCTTAGTTCCATTTCAGGTGGCACACTTCCTAACAAAGTTACAGAACCTAGATATAGACCAGGGCCCATGGGATAGGGCACGTGTGCACACAGATGCATAAGTTAGGGGTAAATATAAATCTCAAAGTAAATGTATGCAACAGTCTACAGTGACTCAATAATTGCAGCAAGCAAATAGAAAAAAGAAAAGACACCATAAGGAACTTAATCAAATATTTTCTACTTAGACCCAGATAACCTTCACACCTACTTTCCATTCCACTTCCCTCTATCACTCTAAGTCTCACTCTGTCATATAAAGTAAGGACTACAAAAGCTGGATTAAAGCAAGAGACCAGCACACATAGTGATGGCCCTTTTAGTCACCACCAGGCCACCCCATCATCCAGGACCCTGGTTAGGAAATCCTGGGATTCCCACATAAATATGATGGGCCTAGGCCTCTAACAAATCCCTCTCTCCACCATCACTGGTCATCTCCTTCAGGAACAACATCATAAACCCTCTTGTGGGCCTGTACAGTACCTTGCTCTCAACGTAGAACAACAATGGTAGAAACTGCCCCATTCTCTGAAGGGAGGCTGAGTTAATATACTCTGCTACTCAAGGAAGACTGGTCCTGAAATGAGTGCAGCCTAGAATGTTCCTATAAATGACTATGAAATGCAAGCCAGACCAACAAGGATGCAGAGGTTACACAGGCTTCTGTGCTAAATATGGACAGACATGAGCCCTAGGTGAGATTGATGGGGTTTACAGTTAATGGTGTTTATATACTTTGTCCATTGTTTGGTAACTACTCTCTGCCCTGATACAGCTTTCCAGTCCTATTTCCAACTCTGACACCAACTCCCCAGGCAATACTTTTAGCCCACATGCATGTTAGCTGTCAGACTCAGGCAAAAGTTGGTAAAGTCATAGGCCTCTCGGAATATACCTAAAATAGAATTCCTAGCTTCTTCCAACATGAAGACCCCAAATCTCATCTGCTATATTCTTACCTTTAGTTTCCTGATTATTAAACAATTTGTTCTGTTTTATATCTTAATGCTTTTCAGCCACCAAGTTGCAGATGCTACTATGAAGCCAACCTGACTTCCCTGTCAGATGGCCTCACCAATGTGTCCTGGAATCCCACCTCCCCAGAGCCCTACCGCATGAAGGAAAGATAGAAACAGGCTGGGGGTCTGGGACGTCCTGTCAATGCCCATCAGAGAAGCAATTAAAGAAATCAGACCTCCCATCTTTTGAACCCCATAAAGATCTTATCTTTGGTCCATACTCCCAGAGGGATAAAGAATAGGAAAGATTCCAATGGATGGGGATGGGATACGGAACTCTGGTAATGGGAATTGCATGGAATTACACCCCTCATCCTATAATAATGTCGATTATTATTAAATAACTAATAAAAATAATGTAAGAAGATTAACATTAAGACTTCATATATACAATTTCTACTCATGAATTATATCTCAGTAAAACTTGGAGAGACTTTTCGCAAATAAAAAAGGAGAATGTGCAAGTCAAAAATAAAAACAAATGACAAGAGCAACAAGTAGAGAACAGTGTTAAATACAGTATATATTAATCCAACTATATCAGTAGTCACTTTCAATATCAATGGCCTAAATAAGCCAATTAAAAAACAGAGATTTTCAGTAGTCAAAAGACAAGATCCTACTATTGGGTTGTTGGAAAAGTCATGACACATTTTTGCACAGAAAAATATGTCATGACTTTTCTGATAGCCCAATATTTCCTGTATATAACAAGTCCACTTGAAATATAGAAGAACACAGAGATTAAGGAAAAGGGGTAAGTGAAAGTTATACCAGGCTGATGCTGATCAAAGGAAAGTGGAAACAGTTCTATTACTTTCACACAGAGTTTCAGAACAAGGGAAACTATCAGGAAGGAAGAGGGACATTTTATAATGACAAAGAGAGTATAAAATCTAATGAGACATATCCATCTTTAATATACATGTACTTAACAGAATATCAAAAATATGAGTGTGAGGGGAAACTGAGAGAACTACTAGGGGAAACTGGTGAATCTACTGTTATAGTTGAAGATGTTAACATTCCTCTATTAAAACTGAAAATCATTATAGACATAACTGAACTCAACAGCACCATCCATCAATTAAGTATAGTTCTGGCATCTATAGGATATATGTGCAATAACATCAGGATATACATCTTCTCAAGCTCATATAAAACATTCACAAAGTCAGACCACATTTTGAGCCAGAAAACAAATTAATAAAGTTAAAAGAACAGAAATCATTGACTGTCTTCTCTTGGAACACAATGAAATTAAACCAGAAATCAATAATTGAGAGATAGTTGGAAATGAGAGAGCTGTTATTTGAGCACAGTGGAATTTAGCTAGCTATCAGTAACACACACACAATAGGGAAATCTCCAAACATTTGGATATTAAACAGCATTCTTTTACATAATATGTGGATAAGAAGGAATTTTGATAGTGATGTTTTAAAAAGTACATATAACTGAATGAAACTGCAATATATGTAAGGGTCCTTTCGGGTCTTGGTACATAAAGGCAGAAAATGACCTAAGTTGGGAGTGAGAGTGTTTTGCAGATATCTATGACAGGAAGATGAGAAATTGTACCCAGGTTTCTACAACTTTCCATTAGCCTCCCAATAAATGTTTGTTTATTATTTTATTTTTTTTCCTCTAGGGTTATTGCTGGGCTCGGTGCCTGCACTATGAATCCATCGCTCCTGGAGGCCATTTTCCCCCCCTTTTGTTGCCCTTGTTGTTGTAGCCTCGCTGTGGTTATTATTATTGCCATTGTTGATGTTGTTCATTGTTGGATAGGACAGTGAGAAATGGAGAGAGGAGGGGAAGACAGAGAGGGGGAGAGAAAGATAGACACCTGCAGACCTGCTTCACCGCCCGTGAAGCGACTCCCCCGCAGGTGGGGAGCCGGGGGCTGGAACCGGGATCCTTACGCACGTCACTGCGCCTTGCGCCACATGCGCTTAACCCACTGCACCACCGCTGAACCCCCCATTTTTTTTAAATGGCAACATAACAGAATGTGTGGGGCACAGCTATTGTAGAGCTGAAAGGGAATTTTTTACTAAGGGGTGCTTATATTACAAAAAAAGAAATTTTTCAAATCAAACACAGCATTGATAAAAACTAGGAAATTAAGAGTAAAAAACCTCAGAGTTAGCAAAAGCATGTAATAATGAGAGTGCAGAAAACAATGACATTGAAAATAAAACAAATACAAAAACTGATTAAAAGTTCTTTGAAGTAAAGATACTAAAAGTGGATAAACCTATATAGAAAGACTAACAAAGACAAAGGTAAAAACAGAGAATACACAAATATCAGAAATTAGAGGTTATCAATGAAACTGTAGTCATTAAAAGGATAACAATGGGGGTGCTCCTGGTTGAACACACATGTTACCATGCTCTCGGACATGGGTTTGGGCTCCTGCTCTCCACCTGTAGGGGGGTGGGGTGCTTCATGAGTGATGAAGCAAATACTACAGGTGTCTCTGTCTCTCTCCCTCTTTATCTTTCCTGCCCCTCTCAATGTGTCTGTTCTGTCAAATGAAAAAAAATATATATATAGATATATAGATATATATATAGAGAGGTCATCATATCTTTGAATAAAAAAAAAAGATAACAAGCAACTGTCAAAATCAATTACACAAAATATATTTGACAACTTAGAAGAATTGAGTCAGTTTCTTGAAAACCACAGACAGTAAAACTACAGGTGAAAAATAGCTGGATAGTCCTATAACCACTGAAAAGAACTGAATTCATAATTTTGAAAGTTGCTAAAGAAATAACCAGGCCCAAGCCAGATGGTGGTACATCTGGTTGAGTGCACAGGTTACCATGCACAAGGACCCAAATTCAAGCTCCCAGACCCCACCAGCAGGGGGAAGCTTCAGGAGCAATGAAGCAGCTCTGCAGGTGTCTCTCTCCCTCTCTATCTCCCCCTTACATTTTGATTTTTCTCTGTCTCTATCCATTAAATAAGCAAATAAATAAAATATTAAAAAATATACAAGCCCATATGGTTTCACTGGTAATCTATCATACAGTCTATACAAAGAATTAATGCCAATCATATAGTCTCTGTCAGAAGAAAATAAGTAACAATTCTTTTTTTAATTTATCAGAGAGAAAAAAGAAGAGTATGCACATGAGCTAGATCCGAACACCAATCTGCTAATTACAGTGTTATATTTGGCTTTGTAATTTTAGTTTTTATGTGGAGCCTAAGACAAACCCAGGGCCTCACACATGCTAAGTAAGCAGGTGCTTTACTGCTGAGCCAAATTCCCAATCCTTCCAAATTTATTTTATAACATTATTATTGTGCAGACACTGAAACCAGATAAAGATATAATAGTAAAATAAAACTGTAAATTAATCTCTTACATGAAAGTAGATACAAAAATGCCCTCAATGAATCACTAAATTTAATGCAGTAGTCTATAAAATTAATTATGCAACAGTCAACACATATAATGCACTAATGTATAAAATTAATTTAGCATCATGACAGGATGGTATTTATTTAGGTATGCAGATCTAGTTCAACACTTGAAAATCAAATAACACAAGACACATAACACCAAGATAAACAACTGACACAGACAAAAGCATTTGAAAAAAACTCAACAATAATTCTTGATAAAAAACTTCTCAACAGGAGTCTGGTGGTAGCACAGCAGGTTAAGTGCACGTGGTGCAAAGCACAAGGACCAACATAAGGATCCCAGTTCGAGCCCCTGGCTCACCACTTGCAGGGGGGTGGCTTCACAGGCGATGAAGCAGTAGGTCTGCAGGTGTCTATCTTTCTCTCCCCCTCTCTGTCTTCCCCTCCTCTCTCCATTTCTCTCTGTCCTATCTAACAATAACGACATCAATAACAACAACAATAATAAATACAACAATAATTAAAAAACAACAAGGGGAACAAAAGGGAAATACGTAAATAGATTATTTTTAAAAAATTAAAAATATATCAACAAGTTAATCAATAGAGACTGTCTGCCACAATACGATAAAGTCATCTGAAAACACTATAGTCAACATCACATTTAATGATGAAAAACTGAATTATTTCATTCCAAATATCAAAAACAACTAAAGCTAGTTTGCTTCTCCCATCCTTACTCAGCAAAATACCAGAAAGTCTTTCCACTTAGAAAATAAATATGCTGAAAACCTAGATATAGACCACGTCCCATGAGATAGGGTATATGTTCACATGTATCCATAAATTAGGGCAAAACACATACCTAAAAGCAAAAGTACACAATAATCTACAGTGAGTATCAAGTTCATAATGAAATAGTATCCACTTAGACTTAGATACCCTTCTCACCTACTTCCTATTATACTTCCTTCACTCCCAAGCTACCCTTATCAAAGCAAGGACTGCAGAAGCTGAATAAGGGCAAGAGACTGGCATACTTTAATGGTGACTCTTTTAGTCACTACCAGGCCACCCCATCAGCTGGGGCCCTAGTCGTGGAGTCCTGAGATTCCCAAACAGGCATGATGGGCCTAGACCTCGAATAAATTCCTCTCTCCATTGTTACCATCATCTATGTCAGGAAACACAGACCCCTTTGTGGACCCCCATAGGACGTTGCCCTCAACTTGGATCAACAACAGCAGAGAATGTTCTATCCTCCAAAGGGAGGCTGGATAACATACTCTATGCTACACCTGAGGAAGATGGGTCCTGATATTGGGGCAGCTTGGAATGTTTCTACTCATGACCATAGAATGTAAGGTTGGATCTACAGGGATGCAGAGGTCACATAGGCTCATAAGCTGTATATGGGCCCCAGATCATATCAAATCGATTGAGTTTACAGTCAACAATATTTATACACCTTTCCCATATTTGGGAACTACTCTTTCCCCAGATACAGGTATCTGGTCCTCTTTTCATTGATGACATGATCTCTCCAGACAATAACTAGGCTCTGCCTGCACATCAGATTTCAGGATCGGGGGGAAAAAAACTATTATAGCCACAGGTTCGTTGGAATATAACTAAAATACACCTAGTTATTTACAGAATGGAGACACCCCTCCGCCACCAACTCTTCATCAACACTACTCCAGCCTTTAGGTTCATGATTAGTCAACAACTTGCTTGGCTTTGTATGTTAACTCTCTTTTCAGCCACCAGGTTCCAGATGCTAGCATGATGCCAACCAGATTTCCGTGGACAGACAACACCACCAATGTGTCCTGGAGCTCCAATTCCCCAGAACCCCACCCCACTAGGGAAAGAGAGGGGCAGGCTGGGAGTGTGGATCAACCTGTCAACGCCCAAGTTCAGTGGGGAAGCAATTACAGAAGCCAGACCTGCCACCTTCTGCATCCTACAATGACCTTGGTTCCATACTCCCAAAGGGTTAAAGAATAGGAAAGCTATCAGGGGAGGGGATGGGATATGGAGTTCTGGTGGTGGGAATTGTGTGGAGTTGTACCCCTCTTATCCTATGGTTTTATCAGTGTTTCCTTTTTATAAATATAAATAAATAAATGAAAATAAATACACATAGATATGGAAAGAGTAATTTAAATATTCCAATTTTCAGAAGATATTGTGTATGCTGAAAATTCCAAGCAATTTGCTAAAAACTCCTCCTGGAACTAATGAGTGACTACAGGGTGATTACAGATGTAAGTGCAAACATACACAAACAAAATCATATTTCTATAAAATAAATATAAATGTAGGAGGATCAAAAGTTTCAAAGTTTTCAGAAATAAAGGCATGCCTCAATTTATTGTTTCACTTTACTGCACTTGGAAAATACTGTGTTCTTTACAAATTGAAGTGTGTGGCAACCCCACATTAGGCAATTCTATTTGGTACCATTTTTCCATTTACTCTGGGAAACCAAAAAACTCATGTGACTTGCTTTATTTCAGTGATCTGGAACTACTCCCACAAAATCTTTGTGTTTGTGTACCAAATTACAAGTCCAAGATTCACATAATTAAATCAGGTTATTCACACTGGTACATCATACTTAAACTGCTAAGAATCAAATTCTTCTAGCATTTGCCCTTCTTCCATAGCCAGTCAATAGCGTCAGGTTGAAAGCTGTCAGGAGCTGCTTGTTGCTGGCTTTGAAAGTGACTGGGATCCATGTGGATTCAGTCAGATAAGAAGGATCGTCAGTTTCCCCAATGAATGGGTACTCAAATAATAAAAACAAACAAACCAATTAAAAGTGTCAGAGAAATTAAGATGAGTTGCCTACCTTGGAATGATAATTTAAATAGTATCTGTCTTCTCAAGAGTATCCATGGAGACAATGAGAAATTGGGCAGCATCTTTCCACTGGAAAAGAAAAATAAAGCTGTCAATCCAGAACTCTACATTTGTTAGATTTATCCTAAACTGCAAGAAATAAGATACATCCAGATAATCAAACCTATTTGATACTGGACAACCTATAATGCAAGTAATATTAAAACTGAATCCTCAGCTGAAAGGAAAGAACACTTCATAGAGATTAAGAATATATACGAAGGAATAAAAAGTACTGGAACAGGACAAAACGTAGGTAAATATAAGATAACTGTTCACTATATTTTTTTTGCCTCCAGGGTTATCACCAGGGCTAGGTGCCTGCACTACAAATCCACTGCTCCTGGAGGCCATTTTTTTCCCATTTTGCTGCCCTTGTTGTTATTGTTGTTATTGCTGTTGTTGTTACTGGATAGGACAGAAAAAATAGAGAGAGGAGGGGAAGACAGACGGGGAGAGAAAGATAGACACCTGCAGACCTGCTTCACAGCTACCACCTGGTCTCCCTTTTCACTATTTTTAAAATATATATTGTTGAGAGGGGGTCGGGCTGTAGCACAGTGGGTTAAGAGCACATGGCATGAAATTCGAGGACCACAGTAAGGATCCCGGTTTGAGTCCCCTCCTTTCTTCATTTCTCTCTGTCCTATTTGGCAACAACAATGTCAATAACAAAAACTATAATAATCACAACAATGATAAAAACAACAAGGACAACAAAAAAAGAAAATGTTTAAATATATATATAGTTGAGAAACAAAATTGATAATTAGTATTGTATATGCATAAATACGAAAATGGTGTGGCTTTCATATATGAATTGTGAGAAAAAGAAAAGGATTAAGGGAAATACAGTATTATAGGGCTACATTAACACTCAGTACTATTATTAGAACTCCAAATTGACCAGCATATGAAGAAGATTAATATGCCAGTCCCTGAAGCAACAATCAAACATGATAAAAGTAGTAATACAGTAATATGGCTATATTAAAATCATTGCAAAATTTACTTTTTAACAGCACACAGAAACCCTAATTACTTCTATAGCATTTCAACTAAAATTAAAAAAAGCACAAAAATCCCATACATACAAAAGAACATGTTCACCAGATATGACAGCCGTTTTCCCCCATTAACTAGGAATGTTAGAACTAAAATTTGGTTATACTCATGCAATCTAAGAGAAACACTGAGATGCTACCACACACCTAGTGCATGGACAGCAGTGACAACCACTGATCACAACAAATGACAACATAGAAATAGAACAACTGTGACTCTCAATAACTGCTATAGGCACTACAATTCTTCTTCTTCTAGCATTTGCCCTTCTTCCGTAGCCAGTCAACAGTGTCAGGTTGAGCCTGATGCAAAGCTGCTTGTTGCTGGCTTTGAAAGTGACTGGGATCCAGGTGGATTCAGTCGGCTAGGAAGGATCGTCAGTTTCCCCAATGAATGGGTACTCACGGGACAATAATTTGACACAATGTAACACTTTGACATACACTTAAAATAAATGAAATGTACAACTGCTATGCAATATATCCATTATGTTTCTTTGTTTTTCCAAAATAAATGCTTATCACCCACAATGGATCATATGTGAATAATCATGAACATCTCTATGCAAATACATTGAACAACATAGATGAAATAGATACATTCCTAGAATCATACCACCTCCCATGCTTAACTCAAGAAGAAGTAAGCCCCATTCCTTACCTGCAGAAGGGATGCTTCACTAGCAGTGAAGCAGGTATGCAGGTGTCTCTCTTTTCTCTCTCTCTCTGTCTCCCTTGCCTTTCTCAATTTTTTTCTATCTCATCTAATAAAAATAGAAAGGGAGGGAGGACAAAACTGGCCGCTGGGAGTGTCAGATTCATACTGCTTGCACTGAGCCCCCATGATAACTCTGGTGAAGAGAGAGAGAAGAAAGTAAGTAGCTTGGACAGGCCAATCACAAGTATAAAATTTAATCAGTAATCAGAAATCTTCCCAAGAATAAAACCCATGTCCAAATGCCTTTACTAACAAATTCTATAAGACTTTCAAAGAACTAACACTGATTATCTTTCAGACAACTGAAGAGGGGGAATCATTCCTAAGCATGTTCTATGAGGCTAACATCACTCTGACTTCCAAAGCAGGAAAGGACTTTACCAAAAAATAAAACTATAGACTTAGGCAGTTGCGTGGTGGCTAAGCACACATAGTATGAAGTACAGGGATCCATGCAAGGATTCTGGTTTGAGTCCCTGGCTCCTCACCTGCAGGGAGGTCATTTCACAAGCGGTGGAGCAGTTCTGCAAGTGTTTATCTTTCTCTTCCCCTTTCTATCTTCCCCTCCTTTCTCAATTTCTCTCTGTCCTATCCAACAGCAACAACAAATGACCACCAGGAGCAGTGGATTTGTAGAACAGGCACCAAGCCACAGAGATAACCCTGGAAGCCAAAAACAAACAAACAAACAAACAAAAATATATAGAGACCTATATCCCTGATGAATCCAACATGCCGAGAATAATTCTCCAAAATCAAGTAGGATTTATCTCTGGGAAATAGGGGTGGTTCAACAACTGCAAGTCAATCAATATAATCTATTATATTAACAAAAAGAAAGATAAAAAAACACTGTCATATCAATTGATGATGAAAAACTGCCAGATCCTACATCCATTTATGATAAAGACCCTGCAGAAATTGGGAATAGAAGGACAATTCATCCACATAATAAAGCCTATTTACAACGAACCTACAGCTAACATCAATTGTATACAAAAATGCCACTGATTTATGAGTATTGACTTAGTATCCTGCTACTTTACTGAATTTATTATTTCAAGTAGTTTTTAGTGGAGTCTTTGGGGTTCTCTGGGTATATTATCATCTTATCAGCAAAGACTCCACCAAAAAACTACTTCCTTTACTATTTTGTTAATCTCTTTATTGTCTGATTGCAGTGGTGAGGACCTCAAGGACTATGCTGAATAATAGTGGTGATAATGGACAACCTTGTCCATGCCCTTGAGAATGATGTTAGCACATGTTACCAAGTGCAAGGACCCAGGTTTGAGCCTCTGTTCTCCACCTGCAGTGGGTCTACTTCATGAACAGTGAAGCAGGTCTGCAGGTGTCTATCTTTCTCTCCCTCTCTCTATCTTCCCATCCTCTCTTCATTTCTCTCTGTCCTATCTAATAAAAAATAATAGAAAAAATAAAAAGGAAAGAAATGACATATGATCCATATTTCTAGCACCTAGTCCCAGTAATAACCCTGGTGGCAAAAATTAAAGTTAAAATAAAATGAAACTAGACTACCACTTGAGGATATGCACCAAAATCAAAACAAAATAGATCAAAGACCTGGGTATTAGACCAGTGGGTGTACACACACACAAACACACACACACACACACACACACACACACACACACACATTTATTGAGGGGGTAGTGGTTTACAGTATAATCTTTAGTCTTTAACATTTAGGCAAAACCTCTCATCTCCCCTTTATTGGTGTCTAGGAGACATAACAGGATCCCAGTGTCTCTTCATCCTGTCTCTTCCCCTCCTTCTCCAGAATCCTTTTCTTTGGTGCAATACGCCACACCCAGTCCAAGTTTCCCCTTATTGTACTTTATTCTTAAGTTCCATCTATAAGTGAGTTTATTCAGTATTAGTTTTTCTCTTTCTGGCTTGTCACACTCAACATGATGCCTTTGAGTTTTGACCAAGCTAAAGAGACGATCTCATTGTTAACTCCTTAGCCATTCCTCAATCATTGGGCATCTGAGTTGCTTCCAAGTTTGGGCTATTATAAATCGTGCTACTATGAGCACTGGTGTGCATAGGTCTTTTTAGGTAGGTGCTTTTGTTTTCCCTAGGAGAGAGACTGCTGGGTCATAAGGTAGATTCAATTCTAGAGTTCTGATGAATCTATAGACTTTTTTCATTATGGGTTGGACCAACTTACATTCCCACCAGCAATGTAGGAGAGTCCCTTTCCTCCCACAGCCTCTGCAAGAGTTGGCTGATGTCTTTTCTAATGTATAACATTCTCACAGGTGTAAATTGGTATCTCATTGTTTTTATTTGCATTTCCCTGATCATCAGCCATTTAGGTCATTTTTGCATGTTTGTTGGTCCTTTGGTTCTCTTATTTGTAGAAGATTCTGCCTATATATTTTCCCATTTTTCAATGAGGTTGTTTATTTTCTTATTGTTGAGTTTGGTGAGACCCTTGTGTATTTTGGTTATCAGTCCTTTGTTGGATGTATGACACATAAAGACTTTCTCACACTCTGTAGGGGGTCTCTTTTTATGATAGTGATTCCCTTTGCTATTCAGAAGCTTTTCAGTTTGATATAGTTTGATTGGTCTATTTGTGCTTTTGTTTTTTTAAAAAAACATTCTAACATTCTATATATCATTTTGTATATATATATATGACTTGAAAAATTATCTGAAATGTAAGTTTGAGAAGCTAGGGTGGTTGATCAGCAGTAGTACATAGGACCTGCATGCTTGAAATACCAGGTTCAATCTCTAGCATTTTATATACTGGAGTATAAATCTGATTTTCTCACTAAATAAGTTTTTAAAAATAAAAGTAAGCTTGAGGTAATATATATATATATATATATATATATATATATATATGTATAATTGAGCACAAAATTTACTTAAAATTTCTTAATCAAATGTCAGGAAAATAGATCAACATCTGGATACAGACTCTCAAACTCTGGGTTCTTTCCCTCACTGACTGCCTCAAATAATTCTTAAAACAGAAAATTAGGTATCTGGGTACACTTGGTTGAACACACAGGTTACCATACACAAGGCCCCAGGTTCAAGCCCCCGGGTTCCCAGCTGCAGGGGGAACATTTCAGAAACTGTGAAGCAGTGGTGCATGGGTATCTTTTTGTCTTTCCCTCTCTATCTCCCTTTTCCTTCTCAAGTTCTTTCTATCTAGTAAAAATATAAATAAAAAAAACAAGCAAACAAACAGAAAATTAGTGAAGAGGCTGGGAGATACATCTCACCCTGTAAGATGTTCATTGTATCATGTGCAATGACCCAGATTTGAGCCTCTGGCTTGTATTAGAATACATAAAGTGAATAAGGACAGAAAAAATTTCACTCTTATGAAGATAATTTACCTTAGATGTTTTACCTTATTGATAAAAAATTGACAAATAAGAAAGGTAAAGGAGGAAAAGCAACCAGAAAAATTTATGTCAAAAAAGGAGTATATACGTAATGCTGTTTTCAGTAACGACTGAGCAAATATATAAGTGCAGCTACTCAGCTGAGAATGACTTAGAAAACTGGAAAATATTAAAGATATTACTCAAAGGCATTATAAACATAAGGCAAGCATTTGAAGTAAAAGGATTTCTGAAGAGAAACCCAAGTAACGAGAACTAAATTTGGTATCTCTTTTCCCCTCAAGGTAAATGCTTACTCAAAGGGGATGATTGAGAAGCCAGGATGCCAAGTAGAAAGTCAGAGTTTAGAAGCTAGTCAGCTGAGTAGAGCTTCCAGCACTTCTAGAAACTCAAGGGCACAGACAGAAGATGAACGTACACAAAAAGGTTGAAGATGAAGGTACCCAGGGGTTCATCTAGCATCGCTAGAGATATGCCCTAAAGGTCAATATGAGCCAGAAAATGAAAACTCACAAAACCTGGAATCTATTTTCAACATAACCAGTTATCTGACTGCCACCATATGAATTGCCTACATGCTAGCTGCTTCTCAGGAGCAAAAGCAAATGTCCATTAGAGGAAGGAACACATTCAAAGCCTCTAACTACTTCAACAGTACTCTACATAGACAATCCAGTGCACAGTGAGAAAAGAAGCATGCATGTGAAAGTACAAATGGTTTGTGATTCATATTCTCCACTCACAAGCAGTGCCTAGAAGAGAAAGATGAAAGGGAAAGGGAATGAAGGGGGGGAGACAGGGATAAATATGTTCATTGTCTTGTTTAAAAAACTGTAACTTTCCACATCTTTTTTTCTTCAATAAAACTGAGATGGACTCTGGGAGCCTAAGAAAAGCAAAAAACTGGCCTGAGACTTGTAGTTTAAAGTGTGACAACCCGTCTTCGAAGGTACCATATGGTAGTATTGGTAGTATTATTTTGGCTTTAACTGGACCAAGACAAAACCTTGTTGGTGGGGATCACAGACCCTGGGCTAGGCAGGGTTGGTCTGTGGAAAGTGCACCACAGAGCCCTCAGAGTGCTTCAATATATGCCCTAGAGGACGTTTTTCTGTCATTTTCTGTACTTGCGATATATGATCATTATGTTTCCTTACTGAGCATGTCCCTTTCCCCCTCATAAATATTCACAATTTTTCTGGAAAACCCCTAAATATAAATAGACTTTTAATTACACTAACTTTACTTGGTAATAAACCAGACTCTACTTATTTGAAACTTCTTTGATGGGGTCTCCAACTCAAGG
Organism: Erinaceus europaeus; assembly: GCF_950295315.1. Classification (NCBI taxonomy): domain Eukaryota; kingdom Metazoa; phylum Chordata; class Mammalia; order Eulipotyphla; family Erinaceidae; genus Erinaceus; species Erinaceus europaeus. The sequence continues at coordinate 109,297,916 of NC_080185.1, read as the reverse complement.
GGTTAGAAGATACCTCAGGGGGTCCATACTCCCAGAGGGCGAAAGAATAGGAAAGCTATATGGAAAGGGGAGGGAATACAGAGTTCTGGTGGTGGGAACTGTGTGGAGTTGTGCCCTCTTATCCTATGGCTTTGTCAGTGTTTCCTTTTTATAAATAAATAAATAAATAAATAAATAAATAAATAAATAAATAAATAAATAGACAGCTCAGGGTGCCTGCCCTGCCATATGCACTCAGGTTAAAAACTCCACCATCAAACAGCATTACTGCTGCACTGGGGAAGCTTTGGTGCTGTGATGACTTTCCCTCATGTCCTGCCCCCCAAAAGTAAAAGTTGGCTGGGGATAGTGAAATAATTCATGCCCAGTCATAGGGTTGTCAACTTTTTTTTTTTTTTTGCAGCCTGACAGGTGGCACAATGGATAAAGCACTGAACTCTCAAGCATGAGATCCTGAGTTATATACCTGGCATCACATGTGCCAGAGTAATGCTCTGTTTCTCTCTTCCCCTCCCACTTCTTCTCTTTCATAAATATTTTTTTAAAGAAGTTTCCTAAGTCAAGTTACTCTTAAGCTAATGAAACCTTCCTTTTATGTAGAGGTATCCTGTAGCTTTTTTAATTTACTTTTCACCAGGGCTCTACTGGAACTTCCTGTCAGCATAGGTGAAAGGCAGAGAGAGGGACAGGGCAGGAGCAGAGGCTGGGGAAAGGGCAGAAGCAGAAGCTAGGGAAGGAGGAGGGAGAGTAGGAGGAGGAGTTGGAGGAGGAGGAGGAGTTGGAGGAATAGTTGGAGGAGGGACATCACAGCACTATTCAATCACTTGTGAAGCTTCCTTTCTGCATGGTACTCCCATGGGGTGGCTGGGGGCTCGAACTTGGGTCCTCAAGCACAGTAGAGTGTGTACTCTGGACTAAGCCATCTCCCACCCCTCTTCCTATGCCCTTTAAAAAATTATTTCTTTATTGGGGAATTAATGTTTTACATTCAACAGTAAGTGCAATAGTTTGTACATGCATAACATTCCCCAGTTTCCCATTTAACAATACAACCCCCACTATGTCATCTATCATCCTTCATGGACCTATGCCCTTTTAATGACATCTTAATTACAGTGGTTGCAGAAATGTCCAGGCACACACACATATTTATATCTATATAAGTCAGTTCTGTGCATTTATTAAAAATATACTGACCTCAATTTAGCTGTTAAAAGTAGTCTTCAAAATTAAAAGGGTCTTCAAAATATGTATCCAATGGAAAATTCTAGGCATTAATACAAAAAGATAAAATTTTAAACATTTAATCTTTGAAAAATAGAGGGTCCAAGTGGTGCCCCGCCTGATTAAGCACAAACATTACAGTATGCTAGGACCCAGGTTCAAACCCCTGGTCCTCACCTGTAGGGGGAAGCTTCACACCGTGGCGAAGCAGGGCTGCAGGTTTTTCTGTCTCTTTCATTCTCTATCTCCTCCTCCCCTCTCAATTTCTCTCTGTCTCTATCCAATAATAAATAAAATAAAAATATTAAAAACAAATTAATTAAATAATAAAACTTAAAAAAAGGAAAATAGAGGGGAGTCGGGCGGTAGCACAGTGGATTAAGCACACGTGGCACGAAGTGCAAGGAGTGGCGTAAGAATCCCGGTTCAAGTCCCCGGTTCCCCACCTGGCGGGAGGGATGGGTCACAGTCCTTTGGTGGTGGGAATGGTGTTTATGTACACTCCTAGCAAAATGTAGACATATAAATCAGTAGTTCATTAATATGAGAGGGGGGAATCAATTGTATGTCTCAAAGTTTCTCAAAAGACAAACTGAATCTTTTTAATATATAGGCTATATATTTGATATGCGGACTCTCTCAAAAGCCTAGACCAAGTAGATTAGAAGCTTCCAATAGCACAGCTATATACAAGATACTGGGTACTGTACAGCAAACCATAACAAAGGGACTTTTCAAAGTTAACCCAATTAACAAATAATGTGATGATAATATTAACTATTGATTGTCTTTTTGAACCCTAAGACAGCAGGAACCTCACATCTTCACTATAGAGCCCCTACTTCCCCCAGTCCTGGCACGCTTGGATAGGGCCCACTTTCCCGTATGCATCTCCCAATCCAAACCAAATAATATTGCATCTGCCAATCACAACCTAACCAAAGCAACAATTGCCATCTCAACATGCTTCACCTCAGACTGTATCCAGAGACTTCACGTGTGGAATGACAACCCTTCAGCTTCATTACTCGGGTGAGACCTTTCCTTTAATAGTACACTCTAATTTCATCTCAGGTAGTTCACTTTCTAACAAAGTCCCATAACCTAGATATACACCAGTTTCTGTGAGAGAGAGCTTATGTGCACACGTATCCATAAACTACTGCAAAATATATACCTGAAAGCAGAAGTACACTAGAGTTTGCAGTGAGTACCTCCCTAACACTTCCTCTCCACTATTCCAAGCTTGGGATCCATGGTTGCTCAACAAATTGTTTGGCTTCATATGTTAACTCTCTTTTCAATCACCAGGTTCCAGATGCCACCAGGATGCTGGCTAGGCTTCCCTGGATTGAAGACCCCACCAATGTGTCCTGGAGCTCAGCTTCCCCAGAGACACACCCTACTAGGGAAAGAGAGAGGCAGACTGGGGGTATGGACCGACCAGTCAACGCCCATGTTCAGCGGGGAAGCAATTACAGAAGCCAGACCTTCTACCTTCTGCAACCCTCAACGACCCTGGGTCCATGCTCCCAGAGGGATAGAGAATGGGAAAGCTACCATGGGAGGGGGTGGGTTATGGGGATTGGGTGGTGGGAATTGTGTGGAGTTGTACCCCTCCTACCTTATGCTTTTGTTCACTAATCCTTTCTTAAATAAAAAATTTTAAAAAAAAAGAAAAAAAGAATCCCGGTTCAAGTCCCCGGTTCCCCACCTGCAGGGGCGTCGAAGAGGTGAAGCAGGTCTGCAGGTGTCTATCTTTCTCTTACCCTCTCTGTCTTCCCCTCCATTTCTCACTGTCCTATCAACAACGACATCCATAACAACAACAATAACTACAACAACAATTAAAAAACAAGGGCAACCAAAGAGAAAAATAAATACTAAAAAAGGAAAATAGAGCATAAATTTAAACTAAAATTTTAACATGAAAATTAATGTCAGCTGTAAAAAAAGAAAACAAATGACAAATCTAAGGTGTTTTTTTCCCTTAAGGATAAAAACATGATACAAGGCCAGCAAGACAATTCCTTTGTATAATGCACTTGTTTTGTTATGCCTGCACATGACCAGGTTCAAGCCCAAATCCCTGGTCATTGAAAATAAAACATGAAGCAACCCTGGCAAGATCAATGAAAAAAAAAAAAAAAAGGATACATGTTAGTAATAGGATAGTAAAAAGTATTATTAGGATACTGGAGACACATATTAGGAGATAAGGAATGTATGACAATGCACTTGAAATTCACAAAATGATTAAATTTTACAAATAAAATAGTTAAACTAGGATATCTCAAAGATTCTATATATTTTCAACAAACTATATCTATATAGAAAAAGTAATTCTATAAATAAAGTCCATTTCTGATTTCTAATGTTTTCCATATAATAAGTAAGCACAACCAATCTTGAACAATCTCTTCCACAAGAGAAAGATAAAAAGTTTCCCCAAAAGTTTTCTGAGACCACTATAAACTTAGTACCAAAGAAGATTATTATATTAATAAAATCAAAATGTTTACCCCTCATGACAAACACAGAAAAATAAATTAAGAGGATATGTTTGACAAACGAAATTCAAAGGTAATTCAAGTATATATATGGGATAAATAAACTAATTATATAATACAAGAAGAAATTCTTGTTGATTTAACCATTTCAATTCAAAAAACCTTGACAAACAAAGAAATGCAACCAAGTTTCTATGGCAATAGATACAGAAAAACTATTTTATATACTTAACCACATATTCATGATTACAAAAAGAACTTAGAAAATTACAACATGAATACTAAGTGGTGAGATACTGAAAAGCATCCCACTGAGATCAAACCAAGAGATAAGGATGTCTACTGTCACTTATGCCAGTAAACATTTCAGGAAAATTTTAGTCAAGGCAGTAATGTAAGAAGAAAAGGGAGAGAAAGCATTTTAAACAATGGAATGTATTCAAAGGTCACATAGCCATGATTCTGGACTCTCTCAAAGCAACTTACAGGGGTCAGGTGGTAGCACAGCAAGTAAAGTGCAAATGGCATGAAGATCAAGGACGGGCGTAAGGATCCTGGTTCGAGGCCCTAAGCTCCCCACCTGCAGAGAGGTAGCTTCACAAGAGGTGAAGCAGGTCTACAGGTGTCTACCTTTCTCTCCACCTGTCTTCCCCATCTCTCTTGATTTCTCTCTGTCCTATCCAACAACAACGACAGCAATAACAACAACAAGGATAAACAACAAGGGCAACAGAAGGGGAAAAATAGCCTCCAGGAGCAGTGGATTCATAGTGCAGGCACTGAGCCCCAGAAATAACCCTGGAGGCAAAAAAATAAACCTATAGATAATGTACTACAGTCAATAACTAGCTTTATCAAAATTGACATCATACAGTTGAACATAAAAACATTTTATGAAAATGTAATATTAAAAATATATTTATTGTTATGAGAGTCAGACAAACTGAGAAAATTATCAGAGCATACTTCTGTTCCAGCATATGCCATGTCAGGAGTTAAGTCCTGGGTCTCATGCACAGAAGTCCTGCACTCTAACCACTGAGAAACCTTCCCAGTCTCACAAGAATAGCACCTTTTAGGAGAAGGAGAAGAGGGAGAAAAAGAATTTATTTGTTCAAAAATAAAAGAAAGAGAGGTAGAGAGAGCCAGCGCATCACTTTGGCATTCACAATGTTGGGAGCCAAGCTCAGGATCTCATACTGCTGAGTGCAACACTATATATTGTGCTGCTTCCCATGTCTCAGGAATTACAATAAATATTTTCATATAAATCATAAGAAATGGCACAAAAACTTCACAGGACAAGGATACATATTTTAATGTTTTTCTATATGCATTATAGATAAAATTTCAGAGTCACTATAGCTCTGATTATTGTGGTCAGTTTTTTTTTCTGCTATGGTAGCAGATACTTCAAAATACAAGCTATATTTAACAATACATAGGATGTTTAATCTAAAGAGAGCAGTAGAAAGAACATTATATGTAACAATTTTGCTTATGATTTGAGTCTTAAATCAGTGATCTCAATGACTATTATTTTTTGAAGGCCCTTTAGGTTTCTTTGGAGTAGATGATATTATTTTCTCCACATTAATGAATTGACTAGAAATTAGCTTCTTTAAAGTGTATCATAACAATCTTCTCTACAAAACTTTTTTTTCAATTTTTTAAAAATATTAATTTTATTTATTTATTCCCTTTTGTTGCCCTTGTTGTTTTATTGTTGTAGTTATTGTTGTTGTCGTTGTTGGACAGGACAGAGAGAAATGGAGAGAGGAGGGGAAGACAGAGAGGAGGAGAGAAAGATAGACACCTGCAGACCTGCTTCACCGCCTGTGAAGCGACTCCCCTGCAGGTGGGGAGCCGGGGTTCGAACCGGGATCCTTATGCCGGTCCTTGTGCTTTGCACCACCTGCGCTTAACGTGCTGCGCTACAGCCCAACTCCCCTCTACAAAATTTTTTATATTCTAATCATTTTTGTTTTCTAGAACTTTCTTTGTATCATGTGTTCATGACAGAGATGAGAAAGACAGTGGGAAACCATGGCGCTGTTCTGCCATATATGAAGTTCAACTGACTTTGTCTTTGTTGTTCTGTGGTGCTAGAGAATGAACCCAGAGTCTTACTCGTGCAACACATACACTCGACTCCTGAGCTGCTCCCCAACCCCTAGTTGTTTTCAACATGACTTCTAAATTATTCTGTATTACAAAAATAACAATAAAGGGCGGGTGTTGACACAATCAACAGTGCTATGGCATCATGTGACTATTAAATTTTCTTGTATTATGTGTAAATCCATCACATGCTCAGTGTACATTTTTCAAAAAAATGCAGATGCATATCTATAACTGTCACAAAGATTCACATTTACATAAAGATATCCATAAATATATACACAAGTGCAAAATTATAAACTGATTTCTTCTTCATTAGCAATATGTCAAGGGCAGACCATCCACAAGTATCTAAGATCTATTCAATTACTTGTATAGATACATAATAGCTGTGGAATAAGCAAAATATAACTTATTTAAAAATAGCGACTTTGCCAGTTTTGTAGCTGTATGTTTCTATGTAGTTGTTACATATACTCCTAAACGCAAGTAAGTTTTTTAAGAATATGTAGAAAACAAATTGCTAAACCTGCTGAGTTGATTTCTACATGTCCAGTGCTAATTTATAATTATTTGACAGTATTGTATCAAGATACAGAATGTATTCATGTTCATTAAATCTGCACTAATCATTAAATATACTTAAATATTATTGAAATTTTATGTTTTGTAGAAAATGTTTATTTTACATTCCATTTTTAGTTAGTAATTTTATAATTGTCTGGATTAACAAAAATATGTCTATACTTCATAGGTGCATTTACTTTTGTTACTTTCCCTGCTACTGAGTTGACTCCGATGTTAATATTTACATGACTGCATAGCTTCAGACACTTTGCCAAAGCCAGTATTTCATTGCAGGTAATAAATATATCACCTAACAATTTTCCACAAAGGATTTTAATGTCTTCTGGCATATTTTCTCATGCATGTTAACATTAGAAACACATTAGCAAGTATACAACTCTAAGATACAACTGGGAGATCTGTTTATTTTGTTTTGAATATAATTTGTAGATGTGTAGTCAATAAGAACTGAACATGAAATGGGCAAGCAGGTAGCTTACCTGGTAGAGTACACACAAGGACTCCCATTCAAGCCTCCAGCCACCACATAGGAGACCCTCAGGAGAAAAGATTCATGAGCAGTGGGGTGGTACTTTAATATCTCTCCTTCTCTCTGTATCTCTCTTCCTATCTCCATCTTTCACCCTTCAAGTAGAGATAAAAATGACCTCGGGGAGCAGTGAAGTCATCATGCAGGCAGTGAGTCTAACTGATAACCCTGGAAACAAATAATAATAATAACACTAAACATTAAATACTATTTTTTATTTTTCTTATTATCTTTACTTATTTATTGGATAGAGGCAGCCAGAAATTGAAAGGGAAGGGGAAGATAGAGAGGGTAACTGACAGAGAGACACCTGCAGCCCTGCTTCACCACTTGTGAAGCTTTCCCCCTGTAGGTGGTGACCGGGGGCTCGAACCTGGGTTCTTGTGCACTGTAACATGTGTGCTCAACCAGGTGTGTCACCACTCGGCCACTTAAATACTATTTTTGTATGAATGACTTTCACTTTTACTATTTTTTTTGCTATTTTTAATGTAATTAGTAAGTTATACTTTCATTTAGATAAATAGAATATTTTAATTGACACTATAGATAACAAATTTTTGAAATATTTATTAAATTATGTGTTAGATATGTATATAAAATATAAATAATATCAGTGAAGTGAAAAAATGCATATTATCTGAAAATATTTATGAAATAATCATTTGGTTACTATTCTAGAAGCAAGATTTTTAAAAAATGGTTATCTTCTCAGAAGAACCCGAAGAGAACTGGAGAAAATACAGAATATTTCCAATGTGTGTGGGGTTTGTGTGTGTGTGTGTGTGTGTGTGCGTGTGTGTGTGTGTGTGTGTGTGTGTGTTAAACTCAGAATCCTGTTTTTTCCTTTTTTTCCCCAATGATTTTGACCAGAGCACCAGTCAGCTCTTTATGGTTCCGCCTCCCAGACTCAAGCATAAACATCTACTGCTATGCTATCTCCCAGGTCCCAACCCAAAAGTATTCTTCTAAACTGAAAGTGAAATAATACTCTGTCACATAAACAAAACTTGAAAGAACGTATTGCTGAACAAAATGTAATTCAAGTTGTTAACAGAGCCTAATGGAAACAACCAGGAACAAAACTATCAATAGCAGTGAGCTAGACAGCCAAAATGGCAGCCCCCGGCTTTTGGTAGTTGGAAATGACAGTTGATTGGAATTTCAGTCTCATAATGCCACTACTGTGTTTTTATTGGTCACGGAGGAAGAGTTTTAAGGATCATAATTCTATTTCTTGAAGAAACGGAGTGTCAAAAATATGTGGACATGTTTTTAAATTGCCAAAGATAAGTCTGACAGAGGAATTCAATAAACACAAAAATCAGCACAAAAAAACAAATGTTAATATGATGATCTGTTCTCTCTGATTCATAATTAATAATTAAATCTAAGAAAAAAGGAAATTATTAAGATGAACATAAATCATTTCATATTAATAAACATTTTTAAAATCTAAACATTCCAATTAATATGTAAAAGGGTTTTTAAAAATCCAATTGCTGGCACCAAAGTTTAAAAATAAACTGAACTTAAAGTTTTCCAAATAAGAACAAAATTTCTAGTTATGTGCTTTTTTTATATGCAGTAAATTTAAATTTAAAGATACAGTAAGGTTGAAAGCACTAGTACAGAAAATGGCATACCATGTAAAATTAAACACAAGAAAACAAGAATACATTAATAACAAACAAACTACAATTCTGGTGTAATAACTTGAGATAAAGAGGGACTTTTCACTATGACTAAAGGATTCATTCATTAGGAGTGGAGGAAGTACATTATTTATATGAGAATGCCATTATAAAATCTAGAAACAAAGGCAAAATGTAAGATTTTTATGCAATAAACTTGAAATTACATAAAAAATTACAAAAAACTCAACATAAACAAAAAGAATCTGTATAACTAGACATTTACTACATAAACTGCACCTACAACTAGTCTTCTGCACGTGACTCCTATGTTCTGTTGATTGGTGATTTTACTCCTACAATATTACAAGAAACAGAAACAGTGGAAGCTCCTCCAAATTTCTCAAGAGTACCATAAAAACTGTACACTGTGAAAATTAACAAACATAATAGATATATATAAAATAAACTCAAAGGGTTACACCACTCATAACAAATGTTTAAAAAAAAAGTTTGGGTGGCTAGACCTTAATGCAGCAAGTTAAGCACACATGCAAGGACAGGCTCAAGGAATCTGGTTCGAGCCCCTGGCTCCCCACCTGCGGGGCGGGGGTCACTTACATCTCTATCTCCCCCTCCTCTCTCAATTTCTGTTCTACAGCAATAACAACAACAACAATGTAAAAAAGATGTCCACCAGGAGCAGTGGACTTGTAGTTCAGGCATCAAGCCCCAGCGATAACCCTGGAGGCAAAGTAAAAGTCTGTTTAAAAAACTGAATTTAAAGTTATAGGAAGTCTGAAACATCAAGAACAAACTGAACTATTTCCAAGGAAACTTATGTTTACTATAAGAGATGCAAAAAATGATATGACTTACCACCTATTTAGGATCATTCAAGTTCACAAAACAAAAGCTAATAGAGTAAGTACTGAAATATTTTAATCTTCTGAGATCATGAGTGACCAAAGAATTCCTATCACTATTTCAATTCACTATGCATGACAATGTACATGAAAGAGATGTGATGGAAAAGAGGAAATGAAGCTGTCATTTGTTGGATGATACACATGTATATTGCCCAATACAAAAAATATATACTTCTGTATGCATATTAAATATTATAACTCATAAACCAACTTAGCAAGATTGCTGAATACATGATTAATAAAAAGTCAAATGTAGTTGTAATTCCAGGTACCAGCAATAAACAGAAGACAAATATCAATTATAAAAACTTCCAGGATTATCAAACTTATAGGTAATTTTCAAATGAAATTTGCGCCATCTTTACACACAGCAAACTTGAAAAGTTGCTGATGGATTTTAATGAAGATATGAACAATAATACTGATACTTAAAGCTTACTAAATGAAGATTCAGGGGCCAGGTGGTGGCATACCTGGTAAAGCACAAACTACAGAGGACCCAGGTTCAAGCCCCTGATCCCCACCTGCAGGGGGAAAGCTTCACCAGCGGTAAAGTAGTTGCAGATGTTTCTCTTTCTCCCACTATCTCCTCCCCCTCCTCTCTCAATTTCTCTGTGTATCCAATAATAAATAAAATTAATTTTAAAAACCTAAATGAAGATTCAGTTATTTCAGGTGATCGGAATTCCCTCTCACTTTGAAGCACAAGCAATCCCACTTAATGGTAATCCAAGTCAAATTCTAACATTTATACAGTAATTTATCAAGTTCTATAATGGTATAAGAAAGAAGTGGGGCTAAAGGAGAGACTCCATAGAAAGTCAGATTCCAATTAAATGCAATGAAGAAAAAACCTACAGGTATATGTTTAGGACAGTTCTGAAAGCTATGTTTTCCTACCACGAGAGTTCAAGTGGGAACTACAGTAACACAATGAAAATATTTGACTGAAAAAATAAAGTTAGGCTGATGGACTGTGACAGTTAAACTTTATATTTTAATATCTGAGTTCATATGATTCTATTGTCTGAGAGCATTTGGGTAACTGATAATAACTATTGAACTTCTACAGCACAGTATTTCAGAAATCTTTTAAACCATAGGGAGATATTTGATCTTTGTGGTTACTTTAAAATGACACACATCCATAGAAGTGGGTTATTACAATTCATTGAACATTTAAATGTTAGCACTGCAGTGGAAAATTATGAATTATGTTCATATTTGTGTCGTGTCCTTGGGTACATAAATCCCATAGAATTTAAATACTTTAAAAGTTTTGCTTCACATGTTTGAGAAAAAGACACTAAGGTCAAAGGGGTAAAGTGATTTCCCCAAATTTATGGAAAGAAAATAGCAAAATTCAGTCTAGGTTTCACCTTCTTGTAACCCTGCCCTAGGTATTACACTAAGCTATTCTCAAAAGTGAATTTCCATAAATGTGGCTATTTATTGACAAGTGTGCCTTCCTTTAAACAAAAGGCTGGCACACTGAGAACCATCAGAATAATTTCCTCAAACTGGAATACATACTGTAATTGGGCTTTATTTTAGTCCAAGTGACAATTTTTCTCAACTTATATGATATATAATCTACACAACAGACAATACACAAACTAAATATTATGCTTCATTAAGAAACTATTTCTGTATTGTTGTGTGGAAAACCGGGAAATGTTATGCATGTACAAACTACTGTATCTACTGTCAACTGTAAAACATTAATCCCCCAATAAAGAAATAAAAAAATAAATAAAATTAAAAAGAGGGGTGGGGGAGGCACAGGACTTTGGTGGAGTGTGTTTGACATACACATACCAAGTCTGAGTGTGAAACTGAGCTCCTGAAATCTTATAATTTTGTAGCCCACCATTCAATCAGTAGCATAAAAGATCATTCAGCAGGGAAAAGGAAACTCCTAATAGCAGTCCCACCACCACAAAAAAAGAAGAAGGAGAAGGAGGAGGAGGAGGAGGAGGAGGAGAGGAGGAGGTGGTGGGGTTTGGGTGTTAAAAGCTAGATCTGTAAGCTTCTCACTCTCTCTGTCCAGATATCATCATGCGAATTTCTCTCTTCTTATTTTACCTCCTCCTTCTCATGATGCCATGTGACAATTTTACTTATAGAGGTCATCTTCTTCAAAAGGATTCACAAATAATTATCTCTGCATAAGGTTTGTTTATATATTTGCTTCTTGTTTTTATCAGTGATTTCTTTACTCTTTCTATTTTCTTATTTTTATATGTATTATTTTCCCTTTTGTTGCCCTTGTTTTTTATTGTTGTTGTAGTTATTGATGTTGTCATTGTTAGATAGGACAGAGAAATAGAGAGAGGAGGGGAAGACAAAGAGGAGGAGAGAAAGATAGACACCTGCAGACCTGCTTCTTTGAGTGTAACTTCTTGTCTTGCTCTATAATAATTATAGAAAGGAAAGTAGAGGTCTACCAAGTCAAACATTAGTGATATCAAATCATGTGATTAATTCTGTTTAAACATAGTAATAATTTAGATTGACTTATTTATTTAATGACACAAACAGAGAGAACCAGTGTTTCACTCTAGAATATGAAATGCTGGGTATTTAACTTGGGACCTCATGCTTAAGAGTTCAGCACTTTTTCTACTGTATCACCTATTAGCCACTACTTCTATGTTTTTTATTAGTCAGAAAACTAATGTACTTGAGTGTGAAATTTTAAAAACCCACAGAAATAATCATAATTAGTATCTATGTATGTATAAGAACATATAAGCTATAAACACATTACATTACACTGCACATAAAATACTCACATATTTGTGTACATAACTAAAATAAAAATACAATGCATTTTTTCCTTAATAATATGCCTCAATGAGTCTGGTTTCACAATGCAACTTGTGACAAAATAGCTATTTTAAGGTGACATAAAAAAATCGGGGTCCAGGCGGCGGCACACCTAATTAAGTGCACATATCACCATGGACAAGCCTCCCCACCCCCGGCCCCTCAGGGGGGTTACATTTCACCAGCAATGAAGCTGGTCTGCAAGTGTCTGTCTGTTTCTCCCTCCTCTCTCTCTCAATTTCTCTTTGTCCTGTCAAAAAAAAAAAAAAGGTAAAAATGGGAGAGGTGGATTCATTGTGCAGGCATCAAGTCCCAGCAATAACCCTAGAAATTCAGACTAGGGCTAAGCAGTGGTACACCTAGTTGAGTGCATACATTACCAAGCATTAAGGACCAGGCTTCAAACTCTCAGTCCCCACCTGTAGGGAGGAAGTTTCATGAGTGGTGAAGGTGTGCTGCTGATGTCTATTTTTCTCTCAATTTCTCTGTCCTATCAAATAAAATAAACCTTTTTAAAAAAAACAAATATTTTTTAAAGTTTCATATGGTATAATTTTTTAAATATTTTCTTTTAATGAGAGAAAGAAAGAGACCAGAGCACTGCTCAGCTCTGACTATAGTAGAGCTGGGGATTGAGTCCAGGACCTCAGACACCCAGACATATACGCTGTGTCCCTGGCTTTCATATGGTATAAATGTAAAAATCTGGATTCCTTCGTTTAAGGTTATGTTCACTAGATTTATCTATGCTACAAATAAAAACATTTCTTTATGTTCATTATTGTGAAATTATTATGGTATTGTGATATGATATATAATAACATTATAGTTTATACCATACCACTTTTTAACTATCAGAGTTCAGGACTCTAATATAATATCGCAATACGATAAGCAATTATGATATTACATTGTATGATATACTATTGATTTACTCCTTAGAGATAGTGGACTTTAAGTTTGTCTTCAGTGTAAAACATTTAGGGAACTTAGGTTTTCTAAATGGTTTTTGGCACATGTGTATGCTTAAGATAATAATACAGCTCAAGGTAAAATTAATCATATTGAATGTGTATGCTCATCTTAATAAAAGTTGCCAAAATTTTGCTAGAGTCCAGTCAGAGCAAGTAGTTATTATTGAGTTGATAAGGCAAAGATCAGAATTAAAGATAGTTTATGCAGCTGGGATTAATCCATACCAGGCCCCAGATAGTGGATTTGAATGGCAATAAAAGCAAATTTCCCTTTATGCACATCTGATGTAGCAGAATTTAGCTTTCTATGGCACTGGATACTGAGAAGTCCAGTGAGATCCAAATTTACTAACTCCCCCCAGCCACAAAGTTGGAGGCCAGGTGGTGGTGAGCCTGCTTAAGAGTGAGGACCTAGATTCAAGCTCCAGCTCATCTGCAGTGGAAAGCTTCACAAGTGGTGAAGCAGGTCTTCAGGTGTCTTTCTTCCTCTCTGTCATCCCCCGCCCTTCAATTTCTTCTGTCATATCTAAAAGGGGGGCCCTATGGATTCATACTGGATGTGGAGCAGCAAGAACAAGAGTTTCTATGATACCACCCAGGGGATGACATTCTTAAGGGACTATACTGTTCTTTCCATATAAACTGGAAATAAGCCCTGACAAAACTACTTTCATTACTTGGACACTGCAGGTTTGAACTTGGTCTGCCAAGATTCCTGTGCTGGTTGTTGCAAGTCGCCCCATCCCCATCCCTGGTAGTTAGAGTCCCACTAGTTGTGTCCTATAGATTTCCTTGCAATTCCTTGATGAGCCATCAGTGCAGAGGCTTCTGCAAAGACGCCCTCAATGCAACCAGGCAGCTGGTTATTCCCGCAGGGATCTCTTTTCTCACTGAATAAACTTGAATGGTCAAGAAAAACTACTCTACTCAATGTTGTGTTGGCTTGGGGGTGGGGGAATTTATATATATAAACACTAGATAAGAAACTTAATAACAAACTTTGTTAAAATTTTGTTAGTGTGTGTACTTTTAATTTGTAATATAGAGATATTTTATAAATATTTTATTCTATTTTAGTATTTATATAGACTTTTTGGCTTTTAATTTTTTTCTGAGTTCTTCTTTATTATATATATTTTTATTTACTTTATTTTTGAGAGAAATGCAGAGAGAGAGGGAGAGAGACACAGAGAGAAACACCAGAGCACTGCGCAGCTCTGGCTTATGGTGGTGCGGGGGATTGAACCTGGGATTTAGGAGCCTCAGGCATGAGAGTCTGTTTGCATAACCATTAGGCTATCTCCCCCACCCTGGCTTTTAATTTTTATTGGCTCGTGGCAATTATTTTTACATACATAGGATCATTTTCATGGATGATTTAACTAAAATTTTGGCATTAATAAGTGATTGAACATAGTTATATAAGATATATAAAACAGGGGGTTGGGCGGTGGCGCAGTGGGTTAGGAACATGTGGCGCAAAGAGCAAGCACTGGTGTAAGGATCCCAGTTGGAGCTCACGGCTCCCCACTTGCAGGGGAGTCAATTCACAGGCGGTGAAGCAGGTCTGCAGGTGTCTATCTTTCTCTCCCCCTCTCTGTCTTCCCCTCTTCTCTCCATTTCTCTCTGTCCTATCCAACAACGAACAACATCAACAATGGCAATAATAATAACTACAACGAGGCTACAACAACAAGGGCAACAAAAGGGGGAAAAATGGCCTCCAGGAGCAGTGGATTCATGGTGCAGGCACCGAGCCCAGCAATAACCCTGAAGGAAAAAAAAAAGATATAAAAAACATGATGCTAATGAATTGACAAAGGCATATTAACCAAAATTAGAATAAATAAGCATACATTTCCTACTAGAGAATGGTGATTTAAAATAACTAACTTTTCAACAAAATTCAAGAAGAACCAAATAAGGTGGGACAGTTCCCTTCTAATGAAAAAAGAAAAGAAAAAGAAATTTCACTCCATGTTTTATATCCAGCACAGTTATACGCCCAAACAGAATGAAATACAGCACAAAACCAAACTTGAGACAATTCTTTGCTAACTACCGTGTGATGCAAGTGATGCTAAAGAAAGCTCTTTAGGCTGAAAGGAAATAATACTTGGCTTAAACTAGGTTGTAAAGATAGGGATGGAAGAGCAGTGAAAGGAAAATATGTGGGTAATAATAAAAAGCTACTGTTTCCAACTATTTCTTTGAAAACAACTTGTTAAAAAAAACGTAATCATTTTTAAATTGATTGATTGATTGAAGAGAAGACATAGAGAAAGCAAAAGGGAAGGGATGATAGAGAGGGAGGAAGAGAGCCACCTGCAACACTGCTTCAATGCTTGAGAAGATTTCCCCTTGCAGGTGGAGCCCAGGGACTTGAATCTGGGTCCTTGCATATTGTGATATGTACGTTCAACTGGGTGCACTGCCAAACTGGTCCTATCAATTTATTCTCTCTATATAATAGCAATGCACAGGTATATACTTAAATTTAAAATACTATATATATATTTATTGTTATTATTATTTTTATGTATTTTGATGTCAGGCTTATCACTGGGATTTCATGCCTGAACAATTCCACCAATACCAAAGGGCTCTTTTATTCCCTGCAAGATGGAGAATGAGAGGGACAGAAGGAAATACATCTAATCCATTAACAGTGTCATAGTCTTCTCTTAAGTAATTCTGTCTAATGTGCATTTAGGATAATAAGTTAGTCTTCATTCTCAGTATGATTTATCAAGAGAGCTGAAACCTGACAACATCCATTAAAGATAATAAATTGTTCAAGAGCAAAACTGAGAGGGAGGGGGTAGGGAGAAATACCACAGCACTCACTGCTCCACTGCTCATGAAGC
Source organism: Erinaceus europaeus (assembly GCF_950295315.1). NCBI lineage: Eukaryota > Metazoa > Chordata > Mammalia > Eulipotyphla > Erinaceidae > Erinaceus > Erinaceus europaeus. The sequence continues at coordinate 109,281,711 of NC_080185.1, read as the reverse complement.
TACTCATACAGGTGCTTCCATTTGGTGGCCAGAGGCTCAATCTGGGTTCCTGTGCCCTTTATCAGATGAGTTTACTCAGAAGAGTCCCTACAGTAAATTTTTAAATTGATTAATTCAATAGCTTTATGTACTTCATTAGTTACACAAAAGAAAGTTAAAGATATCCCCTAATCTCTCCTGACAGCAACAACATTAATGTTACCCCTTGATAATCTGTAGAAGAAACACTTTATACAATTGGCCAAGAGATATACTGGTAAAAACAATTTTATCAACTAAAACACAATTATCCCCTACGACAGCCTCTATCATCAAACAAGTAAATGCAGTAATACTCAAGGTTAACTTAGATCCCACTTAAAGCCTAGGTCTATTCCCAGCTTGAGGCCACATCCCATAGTTTGGATACAACAAATTACACTCAATGATAATAACTGAAAGTCTAACCTTGTTAGATTTAAAAAAAAAAAAAAAGACTACAAAAGCTGGATAAGGGCAAGGGACTGGCTCACTTTAATGATGGCCTTTTTTGGTCAATACCAGGCCAACCCATTATCTGGGGCTATAGTTGGGGAATCCTTAGATTCCCACATAAATGTGATGGGCCTAGGATCAGTGGTCATCTCCATCAGGACCAACATCATAAACCCTCTTGTGGGCCTCCACAGGACCTTGCCCTCACTGTAGAGAAGCAAGGGTAGGGACTGTCCCAATCGTAAAAGGGAGGCTGGGTCAGCCTACTCTGCTACTTGAGGAAAACTAGTCCTGAAATGAGTACAGCCTAGAATGTTCCCAGCTGTGACCATGGACAGTTTGCTCAGACTGACAGGGACTCAGAGGTCACACAGGCTCCTGTGACAAATATGAATAGATATGGGCCCTAGGTCAGATAGATGGAGTAAACAGTTATTGGTATTTATATATTTTCCTCATATTTGGGAACTACTATTTTCCTTAATCCAGTTTTCTAGTCCTATTATCAACTGTGACAACATCTTCCCAGACAATATTTTTAGTCTACCTGCATGTTAGCTGTCAGGCTCAGGCAAAAATTACTAAAGTCATAGGCCCCTAGGTACATACCTAAAATAGACTTCATAGCTTCTTCCCACGAGGACCCCTAATTTCAACTACTATATTCCTACCTTTGGGTTCCTGTTTATTAAACAATTTGACCTACTTTATATCTTACCACATTCAATAATCCAACTGCAGACGCTACTATGATGCTATCCTGACTTCCTTAGGTAGAAGACCACACCAATGTGTACCCAAGTCTCACCTCTCCAGAGCCCTACCCCACTAGGGGATGATAGAAACAGACTGGGGGCTATGGATCAACCTGCCAATGCCATGTCCAGCAGAAAAGTAATTACAGAAGCTAGAAAGAATTTTGGTCCTAATTCCCAAAGGGATAAAGAATAGGGAAACTTCCAATGGAGGGGATATGGTAGGGGACTCTGTTGGTGGGAACCGTATGGACTTGTGCCCCTGTTATCTTACAATCTTGTTAATCATTGTCAAATAACTAATAAAGATTTTAAAAAGAACAAACCAGGGGGCCACGCAGTATCGTGATGCGAAGAGCAAGGACCAGCATAAAGATCCCAGTTCGAGTTCCATCTCTCACCTGCAGGAGGGGTAGCCTCACAAGCAGTAAAGCAGGTCTGCAGGTGTCTATCTTTATCTCCCCCTCTCTGTCTTCCCCTCCTCTCTCCATTTCTCTCCATCCTATCCAACAACAGCAGCAATAACAATAATAACAACAAAAAGGGCAACAAAAATGGGAGTAAAAATAGCCTCCAGGAGCAGTGGATTCATAGTGCAGGCACCGAGCCCCAGCGATAACCCTGGAGGCAAAAAAAAAAAAGAACTTAATCACCTTATGCACTTTCAAAGTATAATAGTCACCCTTAAAAATCTGATACTAAAACAGAAAGAAAACTCATAATTAGTCCAGATCAATATGACCAACTAAGTTTTTATAATGCTGGAAAAGGCAATTAAATAGAGACAAATCTAAACTTCAAAAAGTGGTGCTTGAACAATCTGATATACGTAGGCAAAAAATATGGACCTCTACATAAGCCACACAAGTTATACAAAAATGGATCTCATATTGAATCACAGACCTAAAAGTAATTTTTCCAAAAGAGCAACATAAATCTTCTGATATTTTTGGTGTTGAGTCTAAGAAATCTTTCACTAAACCTTATATCAAAAGATACAGACCATAATGCTAAAATCTAGAAATGTGTGTTTTGTGGCATTTAAAAGTTTTGCTATTCAAAAGGTTTGCGAATAGCTTACTTGGGTAGTTGGCTGCTTTCTTATGTGTGCAGCCCGGGTTGGAGCCTTGCTGCCACCGCACTGAAGGAAGATTCTGTGCTGTGATTTATTTCTCTCTCTCTCTCTCTCTCTCTCTCTCTCTCTCTCTCTCTCCCTCCCTCCTTCTCTCGTAAGGTCATCTAGATCTTCCAGTTTGTACTTCATCTACAAAACTCTAGACATGATAATATAACCATACTTACAGAATATAAATGACACACAAAGAATTAGGTTGAAGCTTCTGATTTATATTCTCTAAATTTATATATTTATATTTACTAAATAGAGTAAATAGAGAATTTTTATTTTACTCTATCAAACATTTACTTATTTAGTAATGTATACAGAGGAGAGAGAAACAAAACATCACTTTAGTAATTGTAGTGCCAGGAATTGGACTGAGGATTGCACATATGTAAGCCCTGTGCTCTACCACTAAGTCACCTCCTCAAACACAAAATAATTGCTTCTTCATTTTTATGGTAGATAGAGAAAGAGAGGCAAGAGCAACACTCATCTCTGACACATGCAGTGCTGCGGAGTGAACCTAACACAATCCATCATAATAAATGGCACAAGACTCCTATAAGACTAGGTATACTAAAACTGTTTTCCCATGTATTGAACAGTTCAAACTTGATAAGACTTTTATTCTTATTGTTGTCATTTTCCCTTCTATTAAAGCAACTGAGACTCAAAATGTAAGATAAGCTCTACAGTTCACTTGACATTTAATTCTAGTGGAACAATAAAAAGATAATTCTCTGTGACCAGTGTTCTACTGATCTCTAGCTGATGATGTTACTGTATTCAGCTTCATAGCTAAATTATTTTCCTCATATCTTGAGTATTTTTGTTACTGTTTTTCTCTAATCTTTCTACCTTCTTCATAACATGTTCTCTCAGTCTACACTTTAATAGAAAAAGCAAAGTACACAGTTTAAGTTAGTACTATAACATCATCATGAGGTTTTTTAAAGCTTGTATCTTTTTTAATATTTATTTATTTTTTCCCTTTTGTTGCCCTTGTTGATTTTTATTGTTGTAGTTATTATTGTTGTTGTTATTGATGTCGTTGTTGTTGGATTGGACAGAGAGAAATGGAGAGAGGGGAAGACAGAGAGGGGAAGAGAAAGACATCTGCAGATCTGCTTCACCGCCTGTGAAGCAACTCCCCTGCAGGTGGGGAGCCAGGGGGCTCGAACCCGGACCCTTACACCAGTCCCTGCGTCAGTCCTTGTGCCCAGTCCTTGCACTTTGCACCACTTGTGCTTAATCCACTGCACTACCGCCTGACTCCGAAAGCTTGTATCTTTATGCACATCTTCTAGATCACTTCAGGCTACTATAGCAAATTAACATAGACTGAGTAGATTATAGAAAACAGAAATTTATTTATCACAGTTTTGGAGGATGGTGAGAGCCTGCTCTCTGGTTTATAGATGGAATTTCCATAGCGGAAGGGTAAAAGATTTTTCTGCCCACATAACTTAATCATCTCCCAAAGGTCATCTTTTTTTTTAAATTTATTTTTTATTTAAGAAAGGATAAATTAACAAAACCATAGGGTAGGAGGGGTACAACTCCACACAATTCCCACCACCCAATCTCCATATCCCATCCCCTCCCCTGATAGCTTTCCCATTCTCTATCCCTCTGGGAGCATGGACCCAGGGTCGTTGTGGGTTGCAGAAGGTGGAAGGTCTGGCTTCTGTAATTGCTTCCCCGCTGAACATGGACGTTGACTGGTCGGTCCATACTCCCAGTCTGCCTCTCTCTTTCCCTAGTATGGTGGGTCTCTGGGGAAGCGATTGCTCAACAATTTGTTTGGCTTTGTATGTTAACTCTCTTTTCAGCCACCAGGTTCCAGATGCCATCAGGATGCCGGCCAGGCTTCCCTGGACTGAAAACCCCACCAATGTGGCCTGGAGCTCCGCTTCCCCAGAGATCTCTTTTGTTTTTAACTTATTAGACAGTATTTTTTTGTCTGTGTTCCTACCCCCACCCTCTTAGAAGTGGCTTGGATGAACTGAAAAGTGTGTATATAATAGGTATAATCATGCATACATTCACATTAATAATATGTGTAACTATACACAGATATACATGCAAGTTACAATTTGATTTCTTCATTAATAATAGCATAACATGAAAAGAAATTTTGTAAATATGCAGCATCTGCCTTATTGCTGCAGAAACTACATTTTTTCATAGTATGAACACAAACTAATTTTTAAATAGTTGTTTTGACTTACCTATTCATATGTTAATGCATATATGTGAGTAGCTGAGATAGATATAGTTGAAGTGAGTAGAATATAAACTGTAGATAAGTTTGCAACTTTGCTAATACCAAAAGCTGGGTCAGGCAGTGGAACACCTGGTTAAGCGCTCACATTACAGTGCAAAAGGACTTGGGTTCAAGCCCCTGGTCCCCACCTGCAGGGGAAAAGTTTCACAAATGTTAAAGCCAGGCTGCAGGTGTCTCTCTCCCTCTATCTCCCCCTCCTCTCTCGATTTCTCTCTGTCTCTATCTAATAAAAAAAAAAAGTAAATAGGGAGTCGGGCGGTAGCACAGAGAGTTAAGCACAAAGTGCAAGGACCCATGTAAGGATCCCGGTTCGAGCAGGTGAAGCAGGTCTGCAGGTGTCTCTCTTTCTCTCCCCCTCTCTGTCTTCCCCTTGTCTCTCCATTTCACTCTGTCCTACCTAACAACGATGACAGCAATAACACCAACAATAATAACTACAACAACAATAAAAAAACAAGGACAACAAAAGGAAAATAAATAAATATTAAAATAACTTGGATCCACTTGTATATCAGATTTCAGGCTCAGGGGAAAAAAATGAGTATAGACACAGGCCCTTTGGAATATAACTAAAATATGCCTACTAGCTATCTATAAAATGGAGACACCCCCCACCAACTTTTCATTTGCACTACTCCAGCCTTTAGGTTCATGATCAGTCAACAATTTGTTTGGCTTTATATGTTAACTCTATTTCAGCCACCAGGTTCTAGATGATACCATGATCCCAGGGTAAATGACCCCACCAATGTGTCCTGGATTCCCACTTCTCCAGAGCTCTGCCTCACTAAGGAAAGAGAGAGACAGACTGGGAGTATGGATTAACCTGTCAACGCCCATATTCAGCGGGGAAGCAATTACAGAAGCCAGACCTTCAACCTTCTGCACCCCATAATGACCCTGGATCCATATTCCCAGAGGGATAAAGAATAGGAAATCTATCAGGGGAGGGGATGAGATACAGAGTTCTGGTGGTAGGAACTATGTGGAGTTGTACCCCTCTTATACTATGATTTTTTTTCAGTGTTTCCTTTTTTATAAATAAAATTAAATTTTAAAAAAAGTAAATAGAGGGTGAGACAGAGAAGAAGAGCAACACAATCACAGCACTCCTTTGCCATTCTTGGAGCTTCCCCTTCAGGGGGCGGCACTTCCATACAGTGGCTGGAGGCTAGAACCAGGGTCCTCCTGCCTACTAATAAAGGGTGTGTTCTATGAGGTAAGTCAGCTCCCAGCCCCACCAATTCTACTCTGAAGTTACTCTATCCTTTCATAATTACTTAGTAAAATAATTTGATTATTATGATATCATGGTAACTAATGCCTCCAAATTCACTGTAAACTTCACAATATACATTATACTGAATATTTGTGAAACAATTTAAAGAGGACTCCTTGTGCTGGGTTTATTTATGGCCTCTAGGTTAATGATGTCACCAAATATTTAAAAGCTAACTACCTCTAAATGTTTCACTGCTGAGTTGTTTTCTTTATTTTTTCCCTCCCAGAACCAGGGCCTCATGCATGCATAACTTCACCACTCAGTGGCCACTTTTTCATTCAGATAGAGTCAGAATGAGAGACAGCACAGCAGCAGCTCTGCCCCTGGTGCCGTGGCACTCCTACATGGCGGTATGATTGAAACTTGGATCCTGTGTATACGGTATGGCTCATGCCTTATCTAGTGAGATACCTCTCTGGTCCTGTATTGCTTTCTATACATATTTTTTTTACACATTTTATTATTTCCTTTCTTTTTTCTTTTTGTCACTAAGACTTCACTGCTTCAGGCTGACTTTTTTCACATAGAGAAACAGAAATAGACCCAGAGAAAGAGAGGCAGAGGGAGGGAAAGACTGCAGCACCTAAATTTCTTACAATATAGTGGGGAGCAGGCTCAAAGCTGTGTTGTGTACATGACAAAGCAGTCACACTACCCAGGTTGAGCTATTTTGATGACTCTGTCCTTTGTTTTGTAACTCTGTTATATATAACTTCCTACCTGTCCTGAGTTATCTCACAGGGAAAAAAGAGGAGGAGGAGGAGAAGGAGGAGGAGGGAAGTAGATATTTCAGATATCATTAGAAAATCACTTAGTCTGTCTATCTGACTTTCTTTCACTAAATATCAATCTGGAATGTACTCAGTGAAGAATTTTTAAAAAAATGCATTCCTTTTTACAGAAGAAACCATGATTAGCAGTGAAAATAAGTACAAAAAACATTTACATAAGTTGTAAATTTGTACACTTTCATTCACAAAGTTAAGATTTGTTTTCTTCTTTTAAGAAAGATTTGTTGATTAATTGATTTATGAGAGAAAATCAGAGCTTCACTATGGCACATGTGATGGTGGGGACCAAACTCAGCAGCTGATGTCTGAGAGCCCAATATTTTATCTACTGTACCACTTCCCAGGCCTCTCACTTTCTTATTAGTCAATTTTTTTCAAATGTATGAACTGGTTTATTTATTTATTACTAGTGATTTTATAATGATTAACAAGATTATAAGACAACAGGAGTACAATTCCATAAAGTTCCCACCACCAAAATTCCATGTTCCATCCACTCCATTGGAAGCTTCCGAATTCTTTATCCCTCTGAGAACATGGACCAAAACTCTTTATGGGGTGAGAAGGTGGGAGTTATGGCTTGTATAATTGCTTCTCTGTTGGACATGGACATTGGCAGTGTGATCCCTACCCCCAGCTTGTTTCTATCTTTCCCTAGTGGGGTGGGGCTTTAGAGAGGTGAGACTTCAGGACTTCAAGATTGTCTGCCCAGGGAAGTCATAGTAGCGTCTACAATTTGGTGACTGAAAGGCAGTAAGATACAAGAAGGAAAAATTGTTTAATAAACAGGAACACAGAGGTAGTTAATAGAGCTAAGGAAACTAGGGATCTTTGTATGGGAAGAAGCTAGGAAGTCTATTTTAGGTTAGGTTTCAAAGGGCCCATGACTTTAGTAATTTTTGCCTGAGTCAGATAGCTAACATGCAGGTGGACTAAAATATTGTCTGGGAAGATGGTGTCACTGGTTTATTTAGCTGGAGTGTATAGGTGTTTTGAGGTAGGAAGAAACCTGGAATAACCCATAAGTGGAAATGATGGGGCAGGAAAAATGAAAGGGACAAATATACAGGATTTGTGGAATGTGAAAGCCAGAAAGGTACCTTTGTGTCACATTTCAAAGAGCTTCATGTATTCTGAGACACACAATGACTCCACTGTCACATTTTACTTCATATTCTAACGATCTTATTTGATATTCTAAAAAACCCTAGGGCAGAAAGTGTTATGTTTATATTCATTTTAGGGGCAAATATTCATTTTATAGCTGATATCTTCTCCTATGGCCTGTGAATCATTCCGTGGTTGCCCTCACGCCCTCCTGAGCTGAGGCCTGGCTGTGGCTGAAGAGACAGTTAAAGAGGCAGCTGGGCCTTCTGCAGCTCCCAGGAGCCCTGAGGGCAGGTCTGCAGAGCTTGACTGAGCTTTTGTGAAGCCAAGCAGACACCCTGAGAGCTGGTGGTGTTGGTGGTGCCTACACATTGGAGGAAGGAGGACTTCCAGTCTCCCAGTCTGGAATGAACTCCCAAGTGGAACAAAGAGAAGATGTATGCATGTGGTAGGGAAGGGGCCCAAGGAACACCTGTCCAGACTGGCAGACTGTATCGAAATCAATGACCAAACAAGATATTTCTGAAGACTCATTCCAAGATCTAAGTGTAGAGCTGCCTCCTCCCTGAGGAGTCAGACCACAAGAGCAGTGAACCCTAGGAGGGTGCCAGTGTGAAAACAGTCCTTTCTGCACATCAAAGAGTTTCTGTAGAAGCAAGACCCAGACCCATTAATGTGTAACACCTTCAGGAAGAAATCCGATGTAATTCAGCTCCACAGAGGGAAACCTTACATGTGTAGCGAATGTGGCAAAGCCTTCAATTACTGCTCCGCCTTTTCTCAACATCAGAAGAGCCACACCGGGGGAATAGCCTGATGAGTGCAAAGAGTGTGGGAAAGCCTTTAGCCAGAGCTCATTGCTCATTCAGCACCAAAGGGTTCACACTGAAGAGCAACTTCACAGAGGCAGTGACTGTGGAAGAGCCTTCAGGCAGAATGCAGACCTCACCAAACAGCAGCGAACACATACTGGAGAAAAGCCTTACAAATGTAGTGAGTGTGAGAAGCCTTCAGTGACTGCTCAGCCCCGGCCCAGAGAATCCGCACCTATCAGTGAAGTCCTATCAGTGCAATGAATGCAGGAAGGCCTTTAGCCAGAGCTCATCTCTCACTAGGCACCGGAGGGTTCACACGGGAGAGAAGCCCTACAAGTGCAACATTAGCCAATATTAGTAAAAAATATCACTCAATATTTTATATATGTTCTATAATTACACAAGATCTACCTGATTGAGTATAAAAATTACATGGCATCCACTGTGTAAGTTACTTAAATATAGTCATTGTGTCTTTTTATATCCAAATTACATGTGAATGCTTAACAAGTTCTGTCAGCTATAGTTAGATAATTACTAAATAAAAACATAGAGAAGTAAAAAAAAAAAAAACCCTTGCTAAATAAGGGGTCAGGTGATGGCAGATCTGGTTAAGTGTACACACTACAGTGCACAAGGACCTAGGTTCAAGCCCCTGGTCTCCACATACAGGGGAAAGCCTCACGAATGTTGAAGCAGGACTACAAGTATCTCTCTGTCGCTCTCCCTATCTCCCCCTCCACTATCAGCTTCTCTCTGTCTCTATACAATAATAATAATAAATATTTTTAAAATATTTATTTATCTTTGCTAAATAATGTCCATTTAATTTCAAAACCTCAGGACTACACTACTTCTTCCATTACTTTGATCAATGTAAAAACAAGTATAATGCATTTTATTAATTCCATTGTAATTATAAGGAGATACTCATTTCACAACTATTTGACTACCAATATTGTTAGACATTGGGCCTATATTTACATATGCATAAAATCCTACCTAGATTATTTTCATTTATGTTCTAACATTTCCTATTGGTGAATGGATTTAGATATTACCTATAAAGTGCTTTTAAAAAAGTATTACAGGAGCTAGATGATAGAGTCCCTGGTAGAGCACACATGTTACCATGAGAGAAGACTCAGATTAAAGCGCTTGGTCCCCATCTGCATTGGGGGTGGGTCTTCATATGAAGTGGAGCAATGCTGCAGGAGTTTCTCCTTCTCTCTGCCTCTCTGTCTCTGTTTCCCTCTGTCTCTCAATAAAAAGGTTGCGGAACATCATGGAGTTGCACAGGCACCAAGCCTCAGTAATAACCCTGATGGCAAAAAGGAAGAAAGAAAGAAAGGAAAGAAGGGAGAAAGAAAGAAAAAAAGAAAAGAAAAGAGAGAAAGAGCAGAAAGAATTACATTGTATATTATACAGTTATAGCACATATATATATATATATATTGCTATGACTAATATTAAATACATTTCACTCACCGCACCTGTGTACAATTAATTTTTCACAAGGGGTTCCAGAATATTAAATAGAGAAAAGAGAATCTTTTCGGCAAATGGTGCTGGGAAAATCGGGTTAAAACATACAGAAAAATGAAGTAGGACCATCACATATCACCATGCACCAAAATCAAATTGAAATAGATTAAGGACTTGAATAGTAGACTAGAAATCATCAAATGCATAGAAGAAAATATTGACAGAACACTCCATGAGGTTTGCTTCAAACGCATCTTTGACCAGTCAAGTTCAACAGCAAGGAAAACATAAACAACTACATCAAATTGAAAAGCCTCTGTACATCGAAAAGAACCATCAACCATTAACAAGACAGACACCTTAATGAGTGGAAGAAGTTTTTTTTTTATATTCCATACATCACACAAGAGAGAATGATCAAATTATATAAAGAGCTCACAAAATGCAGCAAAAATATTTTATTTTATTTTTTGCCTCCAGGGATATCTCTGGGGCTCAGTGCCTACATTATGAATCCACTGCTCCTGGCAGCCAGTTTTCTATTGTTGTTGTTGCTGCTATTATTGTTTTTGTTGCTGCTGTTGTTGTTGTTGGATAGGATAGAGAGAAATTGAGAGAGAATAGGAAGACAGAGAGGGGGAGAGAAAGACAGACACCTGCAGACTTGCTTCACTGCTTGTGAAGCGACTCCCTGAAGGTGGGGAGCCAGGGCCTCAAACTGGGATCCTTAAATTGGTCCTTGCTTTTTGCACTATGTGCACTTAACCTGGTATGCTACCACCCGGCCCCCCAAAAATCATTTTAATGGGGACAGAATCTTCACCAAAGAGAATATCCAGATGACCAACACACTAATGAAAAAAATGCTCAGTCACAAACTACTAGAGAAATGCTAATAAAGACGACAATGAGGTATCACTTCACACCTGTGAGAATCTCATATATTAGAATGGAAAGAAAATACAAGTGTTGGGGAGGATATGGGGGGAAAAGGAAGCTTTCTACATTACTGGTGGGAATGAAATTTGGTCCAGCTCTGGTAAAGGGATCTACCCTATGATCCAGAAATTTTTCTCCTAGGGATCAATCTAAAGGAAAAAAAACAAACATAGAAAAACCTATCAAGAGAACTCTGTTCATAGCAGCATCAGTTGTAATAATCCAAGCATATAAGCAACCCAGATACTCATCCACAGAAGAATGGCTGACAAAGTTGTGGCATGGGAGTCAGGGGTAGCGCAGCGGGTTAAGCAATGTGGCGCAAAGTGCAAGGACTGGCCTAAGGATCCTGGTTCGAGCCCCCGGCTCCCCACCTGCGGGGGGCGGGGTGGCTTCACAGGCGGTGAAGCAGCTCTGTAGGTGTCTTTCTCTCCCCCTCTCTGTCTTCCCCTCCTCTCTCTATGTCTCTGTCCTATCCAACAACAACATCAATAACAACAACAATAACTACAACAATAAAACAACAAGAGCAACAAAAGGGAATAAATAAATAAATATAAAAAAAGAAAGTTGTGGCATATACAACACAATGGAATACTACTTAATTATTAAAAATGGTGAAATCCTCTGCTTTGCCTCATCTGTGATGAAACTTGAAGGAATCACATTAAGAGAGATCAGCTGGAGGAGAAGGATAAATACCAGATTATCTCATTTATGTGCAGAATTTAAGAAAGAAGGAAAGAGAGGAAATACACAGGGTGAAATCTGGACTAGGTATGGTCTCCTGCAGCAAAGTAAAGGACTGAGGATGCAAGGGACAAAGGCTTAGCAGACTTTGAGGACCCAATGATGATAGGGGAAAACTTAAGTTTGTGGTGGGAACAGCATGCAGACACCTACTATGGAAGAATGAGAAATTGTACACATGTAACACTGTCTTCTAAGTCTTTATTTTCCTAACAAAAAATGTTTGTGTCTTAAGTTTTATCTGTTCTTACACATTATCTTATGTTCATCAATATTAGGAACACATCAACAATTATAGCCAACCATTTTCATATTTTCTTGTGAATGTTCTTTAATTCAAAAAACTTATTAGTGATTTAATATTGATTTACAAAATTATAACAGGGGTATAATCCCACACCTTTCCCTCCACGAGTTCCACCGTTAGAAACTGTATTAGTTCTCCCAAGATCACAGATATGAATTATTATTTCTATAACTGTCTACAGATATATATATATATATATATATATATATATATATATATATATATATATATATATATATATCTGTCCCCCCCCTTTTTTTTCCTATGGTCCTGCCTTCTCTTCCTTTCTAAGTCATGCCTACTACTTCTCAGCCTCCCTCCCTTTTCTTTTCTTTTCTTTTCTTTTCTTTCCTTTCCTTTCCTCTCCTTTTCTTTTTTCTTTTCCTTTTCCTTCTTTTCCTCTTCTCTCTCTGGGTCCCAACAGAATTGAGTTCAGAGCCCTCTGGTCATCTGCCCCTCTTGGAGTTTGGATCAAAATTCTTTATGCAGTGCAGAAGGTGGGAGTTTTGGCTTCAGTAACTGCTTCTCTGCTGGATATCTGGCAGGTCAATCCATACCCCCAGCCTATTTTTATTTTTCTCTAGTGGGGTAGGGCTCTGGAGAGGTAAGGCTCCAGGACACACTGCTGAGGTCCTCTGCCCAGGGAGTTGAGGATGAAATCAGAGTAGCATCCACAACTTGGTGGCTATGGCTTAGTGAGTTTCTGGAGAGATCCTGGTTGTATTTTGTTGAGTTTTCAGGTGATTTTCAATGATTTATTCTAGTTCATCAGGAGTGCAGAAGTCCCCATTTGTTTAAATTTATATGACATATGTGCCAACATGTTTATGAATTCTAACTGGTAAAACAGGAATTTTTTGCCTTTTTATTTATTTATTTATTTTTGGATGTTAGCCTCTTTTGTTTTGGCTTCAATTTGGTGTTCTTTGGAGTTATCTTTTGATTTACTCAAATGAAAATTTTTGAGTTGACAAAACAGCTATTAAAGTTATAAGTTTTGTGGTCTGGGAGGTGGCTCAGTGGATAAAGCATTGGACTCTCAAGCATGAGGTCCTGAGTTTGATCCCTGGCAGCACATATACCACAGTCATGCCGGATTCTCTCTCTGTGTGTCTCTCCTTCTACCCCTCTCATTAATAAATTAAAAAATATTTTTTAAAGTTATGTCTTATTATATTCAAGTGATACATATTATATTCACATAATATACTATATAGTTTGATATTATATGCATTCAAAGAGTATCAGTGAAGGCGCCAGGTGTTCGCCCACCTGGTTAAGTGTATGTACATATTACCATGTGCAAGGACAGGTGTTTGAGCTCCCCAGCTGTGGGAGGCAAACTTCACAAGTGGCACAGCAGGTCTGAAGGTGTCTATCTTTCTGTCCCCCTCTCTATCTCCCTCCCCTTTTAATTTCTCTCTGTCCTATCAAGGAAAATAGAATAGAAAAAAAAAAAAAGGCCACCAGGAGCACCGGATTCGTAGTACTGGCACCAAGCCCCAGCAGCAACTCTGGTGGCCATAAAAAAAAAAAAACAAAAAGTGTGTGTGTGTATAAATGAGTACCTATCAAAACTTCCTAGAAATAAGAATATACTATATACATGTCCGCATACCTACCAAAACTTCCCAGAAGCACGAATATACTACAAGGAGCATTATTTACAGTATAGGTTGGGCAGAAACAGATATATATCCACATACCTATCAAAGCTTCCTAGAAACAAGAATATACTATATACAGATCCAGACACAATGACTTAAACCATGGCTGTTTTGTCACCAGCATCCATAGAAAAACAGAACAAAACACACAGTATTTTTCAATATTGAAAGAGAAACATTCAAGTAAATATTCTATATCCAGCAAAATTATCCTTTCAAACAGAGTAAATTAAGACATAATCACACAAACTTGTGACAATCTGTTTCTGCCCAACCTATACTGTAAATAATGCTCCTTGTAGTCCTTCAGACAGAAAACAAATGATAATAATAGTAACTAAGAACTATAGGAAGGCGTGAAGTAGTACCGAGAGATGTTTTCCCCATTTTATTAAAAGACATTACTTGAAGGATAAATGCTAAGTAGAATTTGAGATGGGAAAGATCACATACAAAATTCATCACACTAAGTTTAAACTCTGATCATTTAATGTGTTTAAACCCTCAATAAAAGTTATAAAGCAAGTATAAATTATAATTAATAATTTAATTTAAATTATTATTTATAATTAATAATTTAATTTAATTATAATTAATAATTTAATTATTAATAAAATATATTACAAAAAGTGAACAAGAGATAGGAAAAGGGTTGTATTGCTATGAAGTTAAATTTACACAAATTGGCATGATTCAAAACAGAAGCACATCAAGATAAGTCAAGGATTCGCATGCCAGTCTCTAGAGCAGTGACTGAGTATAATGTAAAGTGGCATGAGTTATGTTCTGATTACTACTGCTGCATAGCATATTCATCTACAATATATTTCAGTTTTACTTGTTTGTTTTTCACAGGCTATACTACCTCATATTTACTTCTTTGTTTTTACTAGGATATAGCTCAATAAAGTACTTCTACTACATAAGTCATATCTGGCATATGTCAGGAACTGGGGAGAAATTTAGACAATCAATGAAAAAAAATTAATTGGGATACATTAAGCAAATAAGAACAGACAAGCTCTGTCGCTTGGGTGGATTGCTACTATAAAATATATTTTATCTTATTGATATAAAGCCTGAATTAATTATCTATAAGAGGAGAAACTGGCTGATCATGGTGGTGGTTCAGTGAGTAGAGCACATTTCTTGCATACATGAGAACCTGTGTTTGATATTGCAGAATTACATATGACAAAGTGGTGCTGGGGTCAGTCTGTCTCTCATAATTTTTTTAAAGATGAGATACTGAAAACAAAGACATTAAAAAAAAAAACATCATTATGTCTGAAGTTATTTGCTTTCATTAAGGGCACACCAGTCATTTCCATCCAACCATCCTTGTTGAAAAAATACTAGAAAAGTTAGACGGTATTGAGCATTTTATCCAAAGGTACCACAATTCTGAGGAAACTATTTGATAAAAACTATGCATGAGGTCAAAGGAGACAGCAAAGCAGTAGCACATAGAACTTTTATGCAAAAGGTCTCAGGTTTAATCCTTGACACCACCAATAGCCAGAGGTAAGCTGAATGAATGAATGAGGTTAGAATGAATGAATGAATGAATGAATAAATGAATTGGTGGGCAGGGTGGATAGGGAGACAACATAGTGGTTATACAAAAAAGATTTTCATGGCTGAGGATCTGAGTTCCCAGGTTTAATCATCAACACCACCATAAGCCAGAGCTGAACAATATAAATAGCTCTTTTCAAGAAAAAAAAAGAAAGGAAAAGAAAGTAATGGAGGAAGGAAGGAAGGAAGGAAAAGAAACTGGATATGAGAATCCCAGATGACGAAACCCAAATTTATTGTGTATACCCAGGACAGAACAAATATTTGGTCACACCCATGCAATTTAGAGTGACAATGAAATACTGCTACAACATATACAACACACCAATTAAAAGAATACAATTAAAATACTGATCAGAATAAGTTCTGGCAAAGATGTTGAGAAACTACAATTCAAACCATATGTAGTATGTAAAATAACACAATCACATTGCAAGACACATGAAAATATCAAAATTATGATCAAATTGAAAAAATAAGATGGTCAATAAAGCTACAGAGGTTTCAATTCTATGGTGAAAAATTCTTGAATCATATAGTAGGACTGATAAAAGGATGTAAGGATGGAGGGGGAAAGAGGAAGAGATGAAGAAAAGAGGATGAGGAGGGAAGAGAAAGACAAGTATCCTGTGAGGATAACAAAGCTTAGTACAATGGGAGAAAACACATTATCAACACCAGGAATGTAGAAGGGATCATCAGTTATCAGACTTAGAGTAACGTATTTGAAATGACATAAAACTCCCCAAAATAGAAAACCACCACTTAATGGGCAATCAATGAAATCTGAATAATTTTATACTTACCAAATAAATTAATAAGTAAATAAATAAATGCAGCTATATTGGAAACCTCCCTGCAAGTGAATTTCATGTTATGACACCTGAATTTCTAATATTTTTCCACATACATCAATCTTTTTTAATCTCTTCCATAGAATACTAACAGCCATAACATTCCCAAAATATTGTAAATGAGGCCCTTATAGTTTATATCAAAACAACAGCTGCCTCGAAGGTGGTCCCATATCCACAGTGTTGGACTTAAAAGCACAGAGTTCTGAGTTTGATCCCCAGAATCTCACTTTCCATCTGTCATATATATATATATATATATATATATATATATATATATATGTATGTATTATGGAATTCTACCAAAAGAATATTTTAAAAATCTTCTTTCATAATAGAAATGTAAAATTAAATTTTAAAAAATAGTACACATGACTCACTAAAGTGTCCAGCTAACCTTGGTGGAAAAGGGGTGGTGGATGGTGGCACACCTTGAGAGCACATATTGTAATGTGTAAAGACTAAGGCTGATCCCCCAGCCCCCACCTGCAGGGGTAAAGGTTTGCGAGTGGTGAAGCAGTGCTGCAAGTGTCTCTCCTTGTTTCTACCTCTATATATCACTCTACCCCCTCGATTTTTGGCTGTATCCAATAAATAAATATAATAAAAATTAAAGAGAGAGAAAGAAATCAATCCCTGGGGGAAGATAAAGTTATCCACAACCTCCAATTTACCTCTACACTGTTTCACATAGTAATTTCTGCATACAATAAAAATAATAATACAGGGACCAGGTGGTAGTGCACATGGTGCAAAGCGCAAGGACCAGCATAAAGATCTGGGTTTAAGCCCTGGCTCCCCACTTGCAGGGGGGGGGTCACTTCACAAGCGGTGAGGCAGGTCTGCAGGTGCCTATCTTTCTCTCCCCTCTCTGTCTTCCCTTCCTGTCTCGATTTCTCTTTGTCCTATCAGACAGCAATAACAATAATAAGAAGAACTAACAACAAGGGACCAAAAGAGGGAAAAATAACCTCCAAGACCAGTGGATTCAGTGTGGGCACTGAGCCCTAGCGATAACCCTGGAGGCAATAAAAAAAGTAATACAATCAAAAGACAAGTAAGAATTAGCATGAGGCCTAAGTCCACATTTTAATTTATGTAGTACAGAGGAACCAGGACTCGGGGGCCAGGAGATAGCTCTTGCAGTAGAACATATACTTTAGCTTGCCAAGGACTCTGGCCGCCACATCTCCCTTTCTGTCTCTCAGGCTTTAAAAACAAGCGTCCTCAGGAGCCCAGGACTGCGCAAGCTGGGGGCCCTAGCTGAAACAATGGCGGCCAAGCCGAAAACAAAACGACTGCTTGCTTCGTGCCATGCAGTTCAGAGTGGAACTGATATGCCACAGCACCTCTATCAGAAACGTAACCACACAAAACACTAACCACAGGTTTTGGTGCCAGATGGAACCGGAAGGCCGGGTGGTCCCAGCTCTCCGGGTCACTAACCACCCAGACTAAACAGTCCACAGCATCAGGATGCATATTGGACACAGCACTCATGCGCTGGCTCCCAGCCCCCCCACACAACCTCCCCCCCCCCATCCTCCAGGCTTGTGTGAGGAGGAACCAAGGAGGTCAGTTCAACAGACTTGATGCCATTTTGCCAGGAGAAACATAAATACACACGAACAAAACAAGCACTACAACTGTTGGCAAACTATATTGAGCAACCATGCAACTTCCTAGTAGAGTGCAAAATTATATAATCATATGACAAGAAATTTGGCATTTTCTTAAGAAACATTTTAGAAATGTGACCCAGACATTTTTCCCCGATGTTTATCCAAGAAAGCAAAAAATGAAAGCACTCAGGCACATGATGAATTGTTTCATAGTGTGGTAGGGAGGGCTGAGCTTAATGTAGGCTGAGGAGGGAAATTTAAACATACACAAGAAAACTTAAGAGGCCTCTGAGTGTATTCATCTTTTTAATAGTGATGATGATTTCAAAAATATGTGCATATCTTAAGTTATTACTTCAATGTTACATAGTTTATTTTCCCTCAATTATACTCTAAGAAAAGCTGTTGAAATGTGTGCAAGATGCAGCAAAATGTTTCTAAAGGCAGTTTCACATTAAAAGCAAAGAAGTCCTCAAAATTTAACATGTAATAATACACCTGAAAATTGGCACTGAAGAGCTTATTTAAACAAGGAGTATATGTATATGTATATGTACGTGTACGTGTACATGTATATGTATATTTCCCCAAAGCATTGATCAGCTCTGGTTTATGGTGGTGCTGGGGATTGAATCTGGGACCTCAGGCATAAAAAGGCTTTTTCGTAACCATTATGCCATCACTCTGCCCAATAATAGAAATGCTTGAAGTTCTTGGGCCAGGCGGTAGCACAGTGGGTTAAGCGCACAAGGTGCAAAGCACAAGAGCCTGAGTAAGAATCCCCATTGGAGCCCCTGGCTCCCTACCTACAGGGGGTTGCTTCACAGGTGGTGAAGCAGGTCTGCAGGTGTCTTTCTCTCCCCTTTCTGTCTTCCCCTCCTTTCTCCATTTCTCTCTATCTTATACAGCAACAATAACAACAATAATAATGACTTCAACAAGGATGGAAAAGCAAGGGCAACAAAAGGGAAAAAATAGCCTCCAGGAGCAGTGGATTTATGTAGTGTAGGCACTGAGTCCCAGCGATAACACTGGAGGCAAAAAAAAAAAAAAAAAAAAAAGAAAGAAAGAAAAGAAAAAGAAAAAGAAATGCTTGAAGCTAGGGATATATATATATGATTGAAAAATTACCAAAGTTGCTTGTTGTTTACACTGATGGATGGGGGAGGATTTTACAGAACTGTAAGCACTGCAGGTGAAGTGGCTCAGCCATAGGATGTACACTTAGCAAATCTGAAGTCCCAAGTTTGATCTCTGGCATTACATGTACTAGAATAGTTTTGTGGTCTGCCTGCCTGTCTCTCATGATACAAATAGTTTTTTTTTTTTTTTTTTTTAGTATAAATCCTGGGGACAGGTGAAGGTACACTGGATTAAGCAATACCCTGGAGGCAAAAAAAAAAGTGTAAGTCCTGGAAAGACTGATTATGAGAGAAAAGAAATAGTGAATTATCAATAAGAAGAATATATTGACTAGAATGGATCATTCCAGTGGCTTGAGATTTTAGAATTACAAGACATGATAAAATTTCAGAAAACCGCAGTTTAACAAAACACAATTGAGCAGCCAAAATTACTGTTTTAATTAGCTTGTATTCATAATGAAAATTGTTCCTGCAGTGGTCTTAATAGCTCAGTGCCTGACTGTGTGAATTTTCCCAAGTAACTCATTGAAGACAACACCAATCTTGGAAAGGGATAAACATTTGTGTGACCTGAAGAGAAACTAGAGTGGATAACACCAATCTTATACAATCTTTCTCACAGAAAAGAAACAGAAACTCCATTAAATTTCATTTGATCACTAAAAATTTACACTATATTGATTAAAGCCATTACAGGAAAGGAAAATCAGCAGTTGATAAACATTATGACAAAATTAAAAAATAATTCCCACTTTTGAAAAACAGAACCTAAACACACTTTAATTATAATAGCCCATGATTTTATTCAGGAATACACTCTTATTGGTTTAACATTTTCGAATCAGATCTTTTAACAGAACAAAAGAAAAACCCATGCCACTATCACAACAGACACAGAAAAACTATGTGGCTAATTTACTATCCAATTATAAAGTGAAAAAGAATGTTCAGAAGACTATAGCCAATATCACAATTGTGATGGTGCCAGCATGGCTAGGATGTCTATGGTTACCAGTTCTGTTTAACATTTTGTGGAGGTCACAGTCAATTAAATGATAGAGGGGAAAACATGTAAAGGTATGAATTGTTAAAAATAAAGAAACAAACCATGTTTATTCAAAAAGTGTATGTTTATGTTCCCATAAAATCTAAAAACAATATGTATATAATTTAATTAGTAACAGCATTTAACAATATTTTCAGCTCCCATGAGTTAAACCTAAACACATTTTCATAAGGCAGCAGTTTTCACTGAATGTTTTGTACACATCATAAGAAGTGACATGAAAATGCAATAAAAGATTAAAATTATGAATCTTTCAAACATACTGTCCAGATAAAAACTGAGAAGAGTTTGACAATGATTACTGCTGTCATTTATTTTTCCGGTAACAGAGGCCACCTATATCATACTTGATATTTAATCTTAGTAGAACATTAAAAGAGCATTCTTTATGACAATTTTACTAGTGGTTTCCATTTTAGTGATGGCATTAATTAATTGTAAGTCATCTTCTTATCAATAGTTTACAACTAAATAAAATTATTTCACCATGCAAATTTCCTTATTTCTTTTCAACTTAGCTGTGTCCTAATTCTAACTTGAAGCATAACTTCTGAGAGTCCTGCTGTACTTAATAAAAAGTATATAGTTCATAAAAATATTTAGTAATATGCTATCATGTGGCATTTTATTGATAAATATATACTCTGTAAAATTTGCCAAAAATGTGGATATATATTTTTTCAGAGGAGAAACCATGATTCACAGTGAAGAATGTAATCTACCAAATACACAGATACATAAGAATTTACATAAATTTTTTTTCTTTTGCCTCCAGGCTTATTGTTAGGACTCGGTGCTGGCATCAGGAATCTACTGCTCCTGGAGGCTATCCCCCCCTTTTTTTTCTTTGACAGGACAGAGAGAAATTGAGAGAGATGGGGAAGATAGAGAGGGGGAAAGATAGATAACTGCAGACCTGCTTCTGGGCTTGTGAGGTGACTCTCTGTAGGTGGGGAGCTGGGGGCTCGAGCCTGGACTCAAACCAGGATCCTTGTGGGGGTCCTTGTGCTTCATTCATACTATGTGCGCTTAACCTTGTGCACTACCATCCGGCCCCCATAAATAATGTATTTTTATACTTGTAAACATATGTGAAATGACTTATAATTTGCTTTTTATTAAAAATATGCCCATAATTTTATTTAAAATATGCCACAATTATTTAATATATGGTTGTTATAAAATATGCATGGTATTTATAATATGAATACAATAATCTCTTAAAAATAAATTTCACCTTTATAAATCCAATTTTTATGCATGTTTGGCAAGTTCTGCACATAGCTGTAAAAAAGTAACTATTATGGAAAAGAATATGAAAATTTTAAATATAGGAAAAGACTAGCAAATTTCCCAAATTAATTTCCTAAGAATAAGAAACACTTTATATTACCTAAAAATTCTGGCAGCAATGTATAAAAAATTATATAGCTTGTTATTTATTTAGTTTCCATTGTGAATGTACCATATTGTCTACTAATTGCCAATTAATGTTTAGTTTGTACCTCACATTATTTTTACATTTTATTTATTTATTAGATTGAGAGGGAATGGGGGAAAGAGAGATACCTGCAACACTGCTTCACTACTCCTCATGAAGCTTCCTCCCCTGCAGGTAGAGACCTAGGCCTTGAACCTGGATCTTTGTGAATTGTGGTATGTGCTCTTTAGCAGGTGTGCCACTGCTTAGCCCCTAGACATATTAATTTTATTAATATATTTTATTAAAGAGATATCATTTCATAATTATTTATATATCAAAATAACTACATAGTATATGTAAATGTGTGTATATATATGTATATGTTCTGGATATTTTACTCACATTCCATATAGTTCTATAATCAATAAATTGATTCTGAAATGTACTCTATAATCATTTCACTAACAGAAAGTTTTGCAAAGTAGAATTTTATTTTATATTATATAATTATAGAAGATAGAAATATTTTGTTCTAGGTAACATAAATATCCACTTTTTTGTTTGTTTCAAGAGTCTATCACTCATCCATTAACTGATTCTGTTAGAATCAGAACAAATATAATTAATACAATTTGTATTAGCCCAAACTTGGAAAGGCAACCTAGGTGTCCAACAGCAGATGAGTGGCTGAGTTAAGTTGTGATATATATACACAATAGAATACTAATTAGCTACTAAGAATAATGAATTCACTGTCTTCACATCATCTTGAATGGAGTTTGAAGGAATAATGTTAAGTGAGACAAGCCAGAAAGAGAAGAGTGAATGTGGGATAATGTCACCCATGGACAGAAGTTGAGAAATCAGAACAGAAAGGGAAACACAAGCAGAACTTGGACTGGGTTTCATGTATTGCACTGACATAAAGGACTCTGAGGGTGAGAAGGGGTTTTCAGGTCCTGGTGGAAGATGGTGGAGGACCTAGGTTGAGGATGAGACTGTATTGTATAAAACTGAGAATTTTTATACATGTGTGAGCAATTGTATTTACTGCAAACCTTTAATAACCCAATTGAAAGAAAGAAAGAAAGAAAGAAAGAAAGAAAGAAAGAAAGAAAGAAGAAAGGTGTTGTGTAGATTTGCAGCAATTGCAAATATAGTGCCCACTGGCAATGCAGTGCCCCTTTTCTACTTTAGTCTTTCTCTTCCTCTTACCTTGTTCTTGCTATTCACATGCAATCATCAACCTTCAGAAAGTGATTTTTTTTCCTTCTGCCACCAGGGTTATCACTAGGAATCAGTGTCAGAACTATGTATCCACCACTCCTGTGGCCATTTTTTTCTTTCTATTTTTTTTAATCAAATAGGATAGAGAGAGATTGAGAGGGGAGGAGATAGATAGATAGATAGATAGATAGCACCTGTAGATCTACTTCATTGTTATTGCAGCCTCCCCCTTGCAGGACAGAACAGGGACTTGAACCTGGGTCCTTGTTCACACATGATAATGTGTGAGTTTAACCAGGTGCACCACTGCTGAGCTCCCTATCCCATTCTTTTAAATTATTACATAATGTTGCATGATCTCTTTAATGAGCATTTACTGGAATTCTAAACTTTTGTACTATAAAACAGCTCAGAAAGAATATCTATGTTTTTGTCTGTGAATGGTGCTGAGTTTTTTTCTTTTAAATATTTATTTATTATTATTTTTAATTTGATAGGAAAGATAGAAATCAACAGTGTAGGAGATGATAAAGGAGGTGAAAGATCTCTACAGTGAAAACTAGAGCACTGTTAAAAAGATAGAAAATGGTATAAAGAGATGGGAGTATATTCTATGTTCATGGACTGGAAGAATAAATATCATTAAAATGGCCATCCTTCCAAAAGCAACCTAAAGTTTTAATGCAATACCTATGAAGATCCCAATGGTATTTTTCAATGAAATCAAACAACTTATCCAAAAAACTGTGTGAAACCACACACACACACACACACACACACACACAGTCAAAACATTTTTGTGAAAAAAAGAATAAAAATGCAGGTACCATGCTGCCCAATTTCAAATTATAATACAAAACAATAGTCATTAAATCAGCATGTTACTGGAACAAAGATGGACATCAGGATCAATGGAACAGAATTGAAAACCCAGAAATAAGCCCACATATATAAAGTCACCTAATATATGACAAAAGGAAAAAAACCTTTCAGTGGAGAAAAGAAAGGTTCTTCCATGAATGGTGCTAGAAAAGTTGGATAGCCACATGTAGAAAAATAAAACTATTATTATTATCTAACACCAGTATCAAAATCAGATCAAAATGGATCAAAGATATAAATATTAGTCTAGAAACTCTAGAATATATAGAAGGACAGGACATAGTGAAATACTGCAAGATCCTAACATTAAAGACAAATTTGTAGACTCAAGTCCATGGGCATGTAAAAAGAAAACTCTCCTCTACTTCTCTACTCCTTGGCTTGACAGTTCTGGATCCAGAATCAAATTAGCTATTGTCTGGCCTACAAATCATACTTAATTCAAGAATAAAATAATTTTATATCCTCTGAATATCAAGGATATAAAAACAGAGTAGTAAAATCATATTATGGAGAAATATCATTGGACAAGATTACCAAACACAATTGAAAAGGTAAAATCTTACAAAACTGAATGGGGGTAGGGCTGTAGCACAGCGGGTTAAAGCGCACATGGCAGGCAACTACAGGATTGAGGACCAGGCGTAAGAATCCCGGTTCCAGCCCCTGGCTCCCCACCTGCAGGGGAGTCACTTCACAAGCGGTGAAGCAGGTCTGCAGGTGTCTATCTTTCTCTCCCCCTCTGTCTTCCCCTCCTTTCTCCATTTCACTCTGCCCGATCTGGCAACAATAACATCAACTACAATAATAACCATAACGATAAAAACAACAATGGCAACAAAAAGGAAAATAAAATATTTTTTAAAAACTGAATCACCCTGGATTGAAGACACCACCAATGTGTCCTGGAGCTCAGCTTCCCCAGAGACCCATCCTACTAGGGAAAGAGAGAGGCAGACTGGGAGTATGGACCGACCAGTCAACGCCCATGTTCAGCGAGGAAGCAATTACAGAAGCCAGACCTTCTACCTTCTGCAACCCTCAGTGACCCTGGGTCCATGCTCCCAGAGGGATAGAGAATGGGAAAGCTATCGGGGGAGGGGGTGGGATATGGAGATTGGGCGGTGGGAATTGTGTGGAGTTGTACCCCTCCTACCCTATGGTTTTGTTAATTAATCCTTTCTTAAATAAAAAAAAAACTGAATCAGATATAACAGAGTTAGGATATATGAGTTATCCTGCATGAAGAATATACTGCTCTTGGTGACTTTTTTTTTTCATCATTCTTTTATTTGATAGGACAGAGAGAAATTACAAGGGGAGGGACAGATAGAAAGGGAGAAAGAAAGGCACCTGCAGCATTGATTAACTTCTCATGAAGCTTTCTCTGCATATGGGGACTGGGGGCTTGAACTTGGGTCTTAGCTCATGGTAACATACACTCAACCAGGTCTGCCACCATCTGGTCCTGAAGACTTACCCCCTTGAGATCAGGAATAAGACATACATGCTTACTTACTATCACCAGTCTTATTCAACATTTTATGTAGAAGCTAACCATAGCAATGATGCAAGACAAAGATCCAAACAAGGGCATGTATGCTGGAAAGAAAAGAATGTAACTGCTTTCAGTCAAGGATTGTATCATTGTGGATTTATACTATATAAAAGTAATCTATAGCTGGGCAAATAAATTAGTCAATTTAGCAAGTTGAGCACTGTGTCAAAGTAAAAAAATATCAAGTATAATTCCAGACATAAAATTATGTTAACATAAAATACAATTTCAAATGACATCAAAATATAAATTTAATGAAATATGTGCAAGATATATACACAATAAAGTGCAGAATATTATTTGGAAATATTAGTGAAGACATTAACAGTTGAACTGGTATATTTTTATACATTAGAAATTCAATATTTTTAATCTCCCCACAAGTCACAGATTCAATATAATCGCAATTCAAATCCCATCATATCTCATAATGTTAAGTTTGTTCCCCTGCATGCTAGCTAGACACGTGGGTGCTTTTATTTTGTGATAATTAATCTGTAACTTATGACTTTGCATTTTTTTGCTCTACTTATTATTGATTTGATGGGAAATTTTATTATAACAAAATGTTGCAGTTGTGATCTTCATGATTTTATATTAATTTTTCCTCTCATCCAAATTATAACTAAAACGTTTAAGCAACAATTCAGGCTTAACAGATTTGTTTCTCATTCTCCTTTATTTATCTGAAAAAAATGTCCTCACAGAGCATGGAAGTCTTGGTGATAAAAAAAACAAAAAAGCAAAAAAGAATGAAAGAAACAAATATACTGTTTATGTGTCAGGTAGCAACCAAAGATTGATGAGCTTCCAGTAAGAAAAGAACATTATGATGCATATAGTCGAATAGGAAGAGAGAAAAGAGAGGGAAGGCAATGCTGAAAAGAAAGAAGGGAAACTGAAAGTGGAAGAATGAAGAAAAAAAGATGATTTAGCAACACTGAATCAAAAATATGAAAAACAAAAATTCAGAAAATTGATGAACATTAGGAAACAATATGCAGAAGGGGAAAACAAACTTCCAAATGATTTATTTTATTGTATGAAGAGGCTAAGAGAAGGAAAGGGCAAGGCATCTATCTCATCTGGATCGACATTACTCATCTATAAAGCTAAAGATATGGAATTAATTAGCATGGCTATCTCATCTAGCACTTCAAAGTCATTGATAGTTATGTAAAACTATTAATAATAGGTAGAGTAAAGGACCTATGGACCAGAAACTTGGTTTTTATTTGTGTATGGTAAAATATAATCAGTAATACTATAAGTATCTAATTTGATGTTGGTAGCAGAATAATATATAAGTGAGTCTTAAGCCCTACAATACATTATATAAGTTGGACATATATCACAGAATACAGTGAGGTTTAATATGCTTTAAATTTATATTTTTCTGTAAAATGATATTTACTATAAAATATCAAAGTTCAGTTCAGAAGTAAGGCACAGTTATTAGATATTTGAATTTCATCTAGTGACTGCAAATTCACAGTATTAACTTCTTAATAAGGCTCAAATCTATTCAGGGTATGTTTTTTATATATGAAAAAAGAAATGCCATCAATGTATAAATGTTTATTATAGTTAGATAAATTACTGTAAAGAAATAATGTTTAAAATGATAACTGCACTTAAAATTCCCTTTCATATATAAGGTAGACTGCATAGTCTCAGAAAGTATCAATTAATAATAGCTTCAATGATTCAAAGAAAATTATTATTTGCAAATAGCTGTTTGATTTTTAATATGACCTGGTGTAAAGACTGTATTATTAGTAAATGAAAACCTTTTGCTGCATACCCCTTCAATTTGCATTTTCTTCTCCTGAAAAATGAAATGAAACTAAATTCTACCTTACAGAATTGTATAGAGTCCAATAATAGCATTTTAAAATGAGCTATTATTATTATTGTGAATAGAAAAATATCTTAGCATCATGATGAAATAACATAATTTCTTTCTTTTCACCATTTTAAAATCAAAAGGACATTAAATAGTAGTAAAGCTTATGAATTGCTTTAAGAAAAGTAGGTATCTTCCCCACCTGCGGGGGGAAAGCTTCACAAGCAGTGAAGCAGTGCTGCAGGTGTCTCTCTGTCTCCTCTGTCTCGCCCTTCCTCTCAAATTCTGGCTGTCTATCAAATAAATAAGGATTAAAAAAAAAGAAAAATATGTCATGACTTTCTGACAATCCAGTAGTAAGCAGTAGAACTGAAATCAAAACACTTTTGAATCCTAGAATTAAGGTTTTTTTTTTTTCTATGACACTTACAGAATAAAAAAACATGGAACTTGAGCTTAAGAACATGGACATGGGGGGGGTCGGGCGGTGGCACAGCGTGTTGAGCACAGATGGTGCAAAGTACAAGGACTGGAATAAGGATCCTGGTTTGAGACCCTGGCTCCCCACCTGCAGGGGACTCGTTTCACAAGCGGTGAAGCAGGTCTACAGGTGTCTTTCTCTCCCCCTCTCTGTCTTCCCTTCCTCTGTCCATTTCTCTCTGTGCTATCCCACAACAACGGCATCAATAACAACAACATGAGAAACAAGGGCAACAAAAATGGGGGGGGGGATATCCTCCAGGAGCAGTGGATTCACAGTGCTAGCACCAAATCCCAGAAATAATCCTGGAGGCAAAAAAAAAAGAAAGAAAGAAGGAAAGAAGGAAAGAAGGAAAGAAAGAAAGAAAGAAAGAAAGAAAGAAAGAAAGAAAGAAAGAAAGAAAGAAAAGAAAAGTAGGTATCTTATTACTGCTTCCTATAAATTAGTGGAATGTTTTATGTCCCCAGAGGGATTTAACATAAGTTTAAGTAAAAGGCCAAAAATATGAGATCACTTTGGGCAACCTGAGCGGTTTGGCAGAAACTAGGGACTTGCAAGATGGAACTAGGATAGAGGAGAAATTGGAAATAATTAAAGGCTCTAACAATTTGAGAAAAGAAACAGTAAAAACTAATGGGTGATGCATGGTATGTTAAAGTAATCATAGAAAAGCAAATGACAATGTTCCATTAAAAAGAACTATTCAATCCAGTAATCAGTCACTGCAGCTTCTAATCAAGGTGATGAAAATGAGTGCTTTTAGCAGTTGATTGAGAAAAATTAAAATTAGGATACAAAGTTTTTCAAGCCTTGATAAGAAATGAATTGTTAGAGGCATACAGGAAAGTGGGCCCTATCCAAGAGGGATAGAGAATGGGAAAGCTATCAGGGGAGGGGGTGGGATATGGGGATTGGGTGGTGGGAATTGTGTGGAATTGTACCTCTCCTACCCTATGGTTTTGTTAATTAATCCTTTCTTAAAGAAAAAAGAAAAAAAAGAAATGAATTGTTTCCTCCTCCTCCTCTTCTTCTTCTTCTTCATCCTCTTCCTCCTCCTCTTCTTCTTCTTCTTCTCCTTCCCCTTCTCCTTCATTGTTCTCTCCTCTTCCTCCCCCTTCTTTTTCCCAAATCATAGCTAGGAACTTGGGTAGGCTTCCAAATGCCTGACGACTTCAAATTATGAACATTTCATATAAGTTAACATTGATCCTTTTTACTAACTTTTGTAAAATGTAAACTAGTTGAATAGATATTTTGGAAGAGAGGCAAATAAATCCATACCATTATTCCTTGGATCTTCTAGAAATCAGTCAATCTCTAAAGCAGTTCAGATAAACCAAGATGAATTTATTTTTAGTAAACATATACTTTGCTTTATTTCTGTTGTAGAAATGCTAGAGGGCTGGTAGGTGGCCTACCTAGTAGAGCAATAAGGACCCAGATTCAAGCCCAGGGGTCACCATATGGGAACACCTGCAGGAAGGGAGCTTCACCAGCAATGGAGCAGTGCTGTGGTGCCTCTCCTTTCTTCTCTGTCTCTTTCTCCTCCTTCTCTCTGTCTCTCACCCTCTGTCTAGAGGAAAGGGGGAAAAATGGTCACCAAGAGCAATAAAGTGATGGAGGCAGCAAGCCCTAGAAATAACCCTAGTGGCAAAAGAAAGGAAGGGAAGAAAGAAGGAAGGAAGGAAGGAAGGAAGGAAGGAAGGAAGGAAGGAAGGAAGGAAGGAAAGAAAGAAGGAAGGGAAGGAGGAAGAAAGAAAGAGAGAAAGGGGAGGTGATTGGGAAGGGACCTATTGTGGTTGATCTTTTACATATGTTGGCATGTGATAAAGCTTATTCTTTGCAGCCTCATCAGTTGAAGATGATAAAGAAATTCTAATAATATTAGAAGTTATATTGATGTCTTTCAAATCAAAACCATCAAATCTTAATCTAAGAACCTTTAAAATGGTTTTCCCTTTAGAATTTCTAATTCTGAAAAATCTGATGTTTTGTTAAATATTTAAGTAAATTCAATGTTCTTAAAAATATTGTTATTTTCCTGATCTTAATGATAACCTAAGATATCATTCAACACAATGATATAAACAAAGTTAGTATTCCTATAGCTGATTTTTGGAAATTTTTATTATTAGTTATTTAACAATGGTTTACAGAAAGACTTCAGGAGTATACTTTCACACCCATATATGTATCCTGTAGCCTTCTATATCATTCCCAATATATAGGTTTACTTACTTGTTAAGCAATTTGTTCAGTAATGGTTTCAAGCTCTGTTCTAAGCATCAGAGACTAATTAGAAAACTAAAACAGCTGTGAGCCAGGCAGTGACACACCTAATTGAGCACACAGGTTACCACAGGTTACCATACCCAAGGACTCAGGTTGAGCGCCCACTCCCCACCTGCAGGGAAGGGTACTTCATGAGTGGTGAAGCACATCTGCAGGTGTCTATCTTTATCTTCTCTTCTCCACTCTCCCTCCTCTCTCATTTCTTTCTGACCTATCAAATTAAATAGAAGGAGTGAGATAGAGAGAGAATGAAAAGGAAAAAAATGGCAATGTATTCAGTGTTCCAAGCCCCGAAATAACACTGGTGGCAGTGAAAGAAAAAAAGAAAGAAAGAAAGAGAGAGAGAAAGGAAGAAAGAAAAGGAAAACATTTTTGTTCTTGTGGAGTTTGATTTCTTGTGGGAAAATAGGAAACAAATAAATGCATGCCAATAAAATGCCAGACCTTAGGAAGTGCTATGAAGAAAAAAGTGACTAAATGTCAGGTGCTATTGCAGGTTTGAGTGGAATGAAAAGTAAAAATTCTCCTTTGACCTTAGTAATGTAGAAGTCATTGAATAAGTTAAGAAAAAAATATTTCTGTAGCATACTGGGAGTCAAAGTCTAATTAGGATGCTATTCTAGAGTGAGTACACCAAAGAAATGGAGAAAAACAAGCACAGGTGACACTGGAGAAGATTTCTCTAATGTGGGAAGGAGGAAAGAGAATGCTGAAGAACACAAAAAGGCATGGAAGGTTTTCTCATTTTCCACTAGATGAAAAATATAATAGATGTTGTAATAGTGGTGACAGTGTACAGAATTGCAAATATTGGTGCCTAAAGAGCATGCAGTAATTAGAAGAGCAAAGTCCCAAAGTAGACTACAGAAAATGAATTTCAGCACTTAAATAAAGATGCTGGCACTCATTACATGAGTGAAATAATCTATTCCTTTTTTTAAAATAGTGTACCTGTTTTGCTTGTTTCTCATTGCCATTGCAGGTAAATTTTTCAGAAAGAGAGAGACAGTAGAGATGGAAAGATACCACAACACCAAATATTCCCCCAGCTCTTTAGTAAAATACATGATTTTATGGTTTTAAAAGTAGGTAGGCTGTAGTTCAAGAAGTGGCGCAGTAGGTAAAACACTGGACTCCCAAGCATGAGGTCCTGAGTTCAATCCCCAGCAGCACAAATACCAGAGTAATGTCTGTTTTTTTCTTCTCATCTTTCTCACTAATAAATAAATCTTTAAAAAAGATTAAATTATAAAAAATAAAAATAAATAAATAAAATTAAGTAGGCTGGGAGGGGGCTTGATGGATAAAAAGTTAGACTCAAACACAAGGTCTTAAATTAAATCCCTAGCACCACACATGAGATAGTGATATTCAGGTTGTGGTACTTCTATCTATCTATCTATCTATCTATCTATCTATCTATCTATCTATCCTTTCTTTCTTTCTTTCTATCTGTCATCTACCTCATTAATAAATAAATCTTAAAAACTAAAGTATCCTGGTGTATATGTATAGTAGTGGCATATGTATAGTCAGATGCATTGGATTGACCTTCTCGTGGTGCATCCTGTGAGTACCCATTCATTGGGGAAACTGATGATCCTTCCTAGCCAACTGAATCCACATGGATCCCAGTCACTTTCAAAGCCAGCAACAAGCAGCTCCTGACAGCTTTCAAGCTGTTGGTCCTGCTTTTCGAGTCCTCCAACTTAATGTTGAGGGGCTGTCCTTTGCCAAACGCGTTCTTATTGGTCAATTGGCGATACAGCATCAGGCAGATGTTATTTGCCTACAAGAAACACATATAGCAGTCGATGAAGCTGCTCAATTCACCATCAGTGGATTCGATTTAATATGCTATAATCTCCATCCTAAACACAGCCGAGCCATCTAAGCTAAATCGTATCTTGCGGACGTTTACCATACGGCCTCTTCGACCTTCTAGGACTCCATTACTATTGGAACTATTCAGCTCGTCAACGTACATAAGCCTCCCAGTGCCCCATGGGATAATGAGGTCCTGCCTAGCCCAAATCACCCAGCTGTTTACGTTGGAGACTTTAATAGTCATCACCAAGACTGGGGATATTCCTCCACTCGTGCTGAGGGCTCTATCTTAGCCAACTGGGCTTCAGAGAATGACCTCTCCCTATTATACGATCCCAAACAGCCAGACTCTTTTCACAGTGCTAGATGGAATAAAGATTCGTCACCCGACCTGTGCTGGATTAGCACAGTCAACGGCCAAGACTTTCCAGCTACAAGACAAGTTCTCAAGATCTTCCTGCACAGTCATCACCGCCCAGCTATCATCCACATTGATCTCCAGCTCCCACTGATTCTGTGCTCGGAGAAACTAAGATGGAACTTTCGGAAAGCAAACTGGCGTCTGTTCAGTGATCTTACCAACAAATCTATTCCTGCAATTCCAATTAACTCTATCCCCTCTGAAAATTCCTACAGGCGCTTCCGCCAAGCCATCTTCAAAGCAGCTTCCCAAGCTATTCCTCGTGGGAGACGTGCTAACTATACACCTTGTCTTGATGCTGAATGCGAGCAACTACTAAAGCAGTATGATGAGTCGGGCGACCCAGATGTGGCTGACCATCTCATTGCCTCCCTGGATGCAGCACGCCAAGCCCGCTGGCAACAACTCACGGAAAGTCTGAACTTCACCCACTCAAGTAGGAAGGCCTGGAAGCTTCTTCATAGTCTGGATGCCGGTAGCCAACCCTCTCCCGTCTCCCATCCTCCCATATCTCCAAACTCAGTGGCCAGTCACCTAACTCAAGTTGGACGTGCTAAGATCGACCCAGTCTGGAAAAGAGAAATTTCCCATGAGTGGTCATCCCACTTCCATTTATCTTGTCCATCTCCAAAACTCTCTCCCTTTACACTGTCTGAACTGGAAGACACTTTGAAGAGGGTTAAACCGGGAACGGCTGCTGGCTATGATAACATCACCCCAGAACTCATTCTTAACTTGGGCCCCAAGGCAAAGAAGTGGCTTACTACATTCCTGTCCCACATCTTGGAATCTGAATCTATGCCCAAAATTTGGCGTCGTGCGAAGATAATAGCAGTTTTGAAACCAAAGAAAGACCCAACACTGGCCGCCAGCTATAGACCAATTTCTCTCCTCTCCGTGTGTTACAAACTCCTTGCTTCTGTCACGTATTTCTCATCTTACAGAGAAATTCCTATCACCCGCCCAAGCTGGTTTCCGCCCAGGAAGATCTACCTGTGAACAAGCCCTGGCGCTCTCAACTTACATTGAAAATGGATTCCAGAAGAATTTAAAGATGGGTGCTGTCTTTGTTGATCTCACAGCAGCCTATGACACAGTCTGGCACCATGGTCTCCTAGTCAAGATCTCAAGATGCCTGCCTCCATGGGTGGCCAACACTATATCGTTTCTTCTCCAAAACAGAAGATTCCGGGTACATCTGGGTGACAAGTCTAGCAGATGGAGACTCGTCTCAAGTGGCCTCCCCCAGGGCTCTGTTCTGGCTCCTACACTATTTAATATTTACATCAATGACCTCCCAGAAACTTCTTCAAGGAAGTTCATCTACGCCGATGACATCTGCTGTGCAACTCAGGCATCCAAGTTCGACATCCTCGAGGAAACACTCACGAAAGACATGTCTCTGATATCTGATTACTGTAAAAAATGGCGACTAATCCCTAGCACTGCAAAAACGGTTTCACCTGTTTTCCATCTACACCATGCCTCGGCCTCACGTGAGCTTAATGTGCAACTTGAAGATACGAGAATCCGGCATGAAGCCCAGCCAGTCTATCTTGGCGTTACTCTCAATCGCACCCTGTCATTTCACGAACATCTCATAAAAACTGCAGCAAAGGTGGGCGCGAGGAATAACATCATTGCAAGACTGGCCAGCTCCTCATGGGACGTGAGCGCTTCCACACTACGATCATCCTCTCTGGCATTATGCTATTCCACTGCAGAATACTGTGCCCCAGTATGGTTCCGTAGCCCCCATGTCCACTTGGTCGATTCCAAATTATATTCCTCCATGAGGATAATTTCTGGAACCATCCATTCCACCCTGGTTCCATGGCTGCCAGTTCTTAGCAACATCGCCCCGCCAGATATTCGTCAGGATGCGGCATCATCTAAGTTCATTTCCCACATCTACGCTCGACCAGATCTGCCAATATACGCGGATATCTTCGCCCACCCTGTTCAACGCTTGACATCTCATCATCCAATCTGGTCTCCTACGCCTACACTGAACTTCTCTGTTCCAGACTCTTGGAAACAGAGTTGGCAGTCAGCTGAGGTAAAGAACAAACACCTCATCACAGACCCCTGAGAGCGTCAACCCGGCTTTGACCTAGCACGTTATGATTGGGCCCTCCTCAGTCGCTATCGAACAGGCCATGGCTGGTGTGCCGCTATGTTCCATCCCTGGGGAGCCAGAGATGACCCGAACTGCCCCTGCGGCTACAGACAGACTATGACCCACATAGTCAATGACTGCCACCTCTCCAGATTCAAAGGAGGTCTTGAAACTTTACATCAGGCTCAACCTGACGCTGTTGACTGGCTACGGAAGAAGGGCAAACGCTAGTAGTCGTAGTAGTAGTGGCATATCCTGATTACTTTTGACTGATACTGAAACAAGAAAATCACTTGGGTTTTAACCAGAGAAAGCTTTTGAGATTTAAAATTTAAAAACTAACAAACAAAACCCTCCACATTTCCTATGAGAAAAACAGATACTAAGGTGTAGATTCGGATGCAGGTAGTTTGGGAATTGATTTCAGGAACCACAAGCAAGAAAGAGAGTTTAATGTATGTCACTATGTCTTAAGTCTTAGAAATCTCTGAACTATCTACATGTTGGTGACTTACACAAATCCTCACACTTTTACTGAGTTGGTAATACTTTTCATAACTATCCTGTCAGCCAGTCTTTGCCACATTACATCATTCATCCACATCATGTAGATTATCATTCATATCCTAATAAATGTCATTTCTTCCCTCTTTTAAAACAGCTTCAGAAGAAGTGTCTGGGTTGTTCACACAGGGTTTTCCATGACTTGCTCCCTGAATCTGTTTTCTTGTCTTCTGCCATGTAAATAAAATACTATTCTATCTAGGAGTACTAGGGTATGTTAAAGTTCTTCATCTTTTATATACCTCTAAAAAATGCAATCTTTTCTTTAAGATTTTTAAAAATTTATTCCTTCTTTGTTGCCCTTGTTGTTTTATTGTTGTAGTTATTTTTGTTGTTGTTATTGATGTTATTGTTGGATAGGACAGGGAGAAATGGAGAGAGGAGGGGAAGACAGAGAGAGGGAGAGAAAGATAGATACCTGCAGACCTACTTCACAGCCTGTGAAGTGACTCCCCTGCAGGTAGGGAGCCGGGGCTCAAACCAGGATCTTTATGCCAGAACCTGTGCTTCCCGCCACATGCACTTGACCAGCTGTGCTACTGCTGGGCTCCCGCAATCTTTAATCATAATTCCCTCAACCATATTGTCCAATCAGATAATTACTAAACATTTTAACCAATATTCCTAACAACTGTATTTAAAGTAGTGATTTAATTAAATCAATGAACTTCTAACCCACTGTTACACATTTATATTATTGTGTGATTTATTATATATAGGTATGCATGAATAAAGTTTTTAAATACCTCTATATTTTATGAATATCTGTGTTATGTAATGGAAAATTTTTTCTCAATATTTCCATAGTACAAAGCATATTAGACAAATTTCAATGATCTTAGTCATTCAATGAATGAATAGTAAAGCTCAAATTGTGATACAAATACTGATCACAGAAAATGGTCAGGACTAAAGTTTGTACACCTCTAAACACAAGTCTCATTGTGATTAAATAAAAATATTTTAAAGAATCAGGTCATGGGCCTGAGTGGTGGTAAACCTGATTAAGTGTGCATGTGGCCATATGCAAAGACCCAGGTTCTAGCCCCAAGTCCCCACCTACAGGAGGAAAGCTTCACAAGTGTTGAAGCAGTACTGCAGGCATCTGTTTCTCTCTATCTCTATAGTCCTTCCTTCTCAATTTCAATCTTTCCTATCAAATTAAATAAAGTTTTGTTTTTTTTTTAATTTTTTTAAATATTTATTTTATTTATTTATTCCCTTTTGTTGCCTTTGTTGTTTTATTGTTGTAGTTATGATTGTTGTTGTCGTTGTTGGATAGGACAGAGAGAAATGGAGAGAGGAGGGCAAGACAGAGAGGAGGAGAGAAAGATAGACACCTGCAGACCTGCTTCACCGCCTGTGAAGCGACTCCCCTGCAGGTGGGGAGCCGGGGTTCGAACCGGGATCCTTATGCCGGTCCTTGTGCTTTGCGCCACCTGCGCTTAGCCCGCTGCACTACAGCCCGACTCCCCAAATAAAGTTTTTTTAAGAGTATAATATTATACTCAGTGCTCAAGTGGGAAATCTTTCTCTTTAGATTTTTTTTTTTGCCTCCAGGGTTATTGCTGGGTTGTTTTTTC
The DNA here is from genome assembly GCF_950295315.1 of Erinaceus europaeus. Taxonomy (NCBI): domain Eukaryota; kingdom Metazoa; phylum Chordata; class Mammalia; order Eulipotyphla; family Erinaceidae; genus Erinaceus; species Erinaceus europaeus. The sequence goes on along the minus strand of NC_080185.1, from coordinate 109,245,441 downwards.
CTTTCCTTTTCTTTTCTTTTCTGTTGGTATGCATGAGACCCCTTCTGTTTCATTTGGTTTAAATCCCCCCTGCTTAACACTATTTTATTTACATAACCACTTCATTCTATTTATATAACCGCTGTTAACAAGCACCTCCCTCCAGGGCATTGGTTCAATCCCCACTGTTTCATGATATGTTTTTGCTCCACCCCCCCTCCTTGTCACACCCTGATCCTCTCCTTGTCACACTCTGATTGTCACCAGTCACTTTTCTCTCCACCCTCTCTATGTCACACCCTGTTTCCACCCTACTTGGCAAGTATATATAAAGACAGCATTGTGAGTTTTAGAGTACTTTACCTTGAGTTTAGCTTAGCTCGTCTTAGATTGTGCTGTGTCCTGCATGAATAAAGAGATACTGCCTACAGCTCAACTATGAGTCCCTGGTCGTCTGTTACCTGCCCGTGAAGCCAGCCCAGCGAAAACAACATAGCCCATCGAAAACAACACTTTTCTTTCCTTTTCTTTTGTTTGTTGCCTCCAGGGTTATTGCTGGGGCTTGGTGCCTGCACTATGAATCCACTGCTGCTGGAGGCCACATTTTTTCCCCATTGTTGTTGTTGCTGTTATTGTTGTTGGATAGGACAGAGAGAAATTGAGAAGGGGAAGACAGAGAGGGTAGGATAGATACCTGCAGACCTGTTTCACTGCTTGTGAAGTGACCACCCTGCAGGTGGGGAGCTGGTGGCTGAAACCAGGATCTCTGTGCCAGTCCATGTGTTGGTATGCATGAGACCCCTTCTGTTTCATTTGGTTTAAATCCCCCTGCTTAACACTATTCTATTTACATAACCACTTCATTCTATTTACATAACCGCTGTTAACAAGCACCACCCTCCCTCCAGGGCATTGGTTCAATCCCCACTGTTTCATGATATGTTTTTGCTCCAACCCCTCTCCTTGTCACACCCTGATCCTCTCCTTGTCACACTCTGATTGTCACCAGTCACTTTTCTCTCTACCCTCTCTATGTCACATCCTGTTTCCACCCTACTTGGCAAGTATATATAAAGACAGCATTGTGAGTTTTACGGTACTTGAGTTTAGCTTAGCTCGTCTTAGATTGTAGAGAATGGGAAAGCTACCATGGGAGGGGGTGGGTTATGGGGATTGGGTGGTGGGAATTGTGTGGAGTTGTACCCTCCTACCTTATGTTTTTGTTCACTAATCCTTTCTTAAATAAAAAATTAAAAAAAAAAGAGATACTGCCTACAGCTCAACCATGAGTCCCTGGTCTTCTGTTACCCGCCCGTGAAGCCAGCCCGGCGAAAACAACATAGCCCGGCAAAAACAACAACATGTACTTTGTACTTTGTGTGCTTAACCCAGTGTGCTGCCACCTGGCCCCTTCTCTTTAGATCTTAAAAACTGAGTTTCTATATATTATGCAAATGATGACTACCTATTTGAGTAAACAAATGAGTCTAAATGTCAACTCATTGGACGACTGTTATTGGTCAAGTTATGGAAGACAAACTTTATAAATAAATTATTTGACATAGACCTGAAATTTTGGAAATGAAAAAGATGATTTCTTTTCCACGGGATTTGTGAATATGTCTTTTTGGTGAATGTGAAGAGTTGCCAACATATTACTTAGACAGTAGGTTTAAGCCATACCAGACTAAGGATAATTAGTGAAATTTATAACAAGCAAATGCCAAAGAATATGGGATATATCTTTGCACTCACTGGGATGTCATCAAAAACTTTTCTAGCTTGCTACTTATAAATATTTTGATTGATGAATAGTGTGAATCTATCAATATCCAAAATGAGAATGAAAGGAAGAAAGAAAGAAAGAAAGAAAGAAAGAAAGAAAGAAAGAAAGGGACAAAATCAGAAGTCATCATTGCCAAGCATTTGGGGGTAAAAATATAATCAACTTGAGGGAGAAAAGAGTTCACTGGTTTGTTTTCACAGTGCATACATTTTGCTTGGGTCATTGAAATAGTGCAGTAGCTAAGAAAGAATGGAATTAAGAACTGGTGAGATCTTGTTGTCACATAAAATTAATCTAATCAAAAAGGAGAATAGTTCTTTTGACTAACATACTGTCTCCTAGAAATCTGAAACTTTGATTGCCTTTGACTTCTCTTATTCAGTGCATACACCTATTACATTAGAGATATGAATGGAAAAAAGGCTATGCTTTGATTATTGGTCAGAAACATGCCCCAAGACATCAAGTTAAAATAGCTTTAAAGCAGAAGTATACTAGAGTTTGCAGTGAGTACCTCCCTAATACTTCCTCTCCACTTTTCCAAGCTTTGGGTCCATGATTGCTCAACAATTTGTTTGGCTTTGTATGTTAACTCTCTTTTCAGTCACCAGGTTCCAGGTGTCATCAGGATGCCGGCCAGACTTGCCTGGATTGAAGACACCACCAATGTGTCCTGGAGCTCAGCTTCCCCAGAGACCCATCCTACTAGGGAAAGAGAGAGGCAGACTGGGAGTATGGACCGACCAGTCAACGCCCATGTTCAGCGAGGAAGCAATTACAGAAGCCAGACCTTCTACCTTCTGCAACCCTCAATGACCCTGGGTCCATGCTCCCAGAGGGATAGAGAATGGGAAAGCTATCGGGGGAGGGGGTGGGATATGGAGATTGGGCGGTGGGAATTGTGTGGAGTTGTACCCCTCCTACCCTATGGTCTTGTTAATTAATCCTTTCTTAAATAAAAAATAAATAAATAAATAAATAAATAAATAAATAAATAAATAAAAAATAAAATAGCTTTAAAGGCACTTCTACAATTACTGAAATGTATTATGCTCAGATCAAATAAACAGAAGGAAATAATTAAATTGTGTTGGGGACAGTAAGGTGCACAGCTTAGTTGCACTGTATTTAATAAAAGAATGACAGAAATTATAGATTAAGGGGCCAGGTAGTGACTCAACCGGTTAAGCACAGAAGTTACCATGCACAAGGACTCAGGTTTGAACCCCAACTCTCCACCCGCAGAGGAAATGCTTCATGAGTAGTAAAGCAGACTTCAACTCACTCTCTCTCTCTGTCTCTCCTTTCCCCTCCACTCTCAATTTCTCTCTGTCCCACCCAATAAAAAATAGAAACAAAAAAAAAGGCCACTGGGAGCAGTGGATTCACATCCATAGTGCCAGCACCACATTCCATTGATAACCCTGGTGACAGAGAAAAAAAAATAGGGAGCCAAGCAGTGGAGCACCCAGTTAAGCACATATAGTACTAAGAACAAGGACCCATGTTAGAACTTACTAAAGGTTCCGGGTTCAAGCCTGAAGCCCCCCCACCTACAGGGGGGAAGCTGCCCAAGAAGCAAAACAGATCTGCAAGTGTCTATCTCTCTCCCTTTCTACTTACCCCTCCTCTCTCAATTCTCTGTCTTATCCAATAAAATGGGAAAAAATGGCCTCCAGGCGCAGTGGATTCATAGTGCCAGCACCGAACCCCAGCAATAATCCTGGAGGTAAAATAATAATAATAAAAGAATTTGTAGATCAAAATTAACAAAAAAAATTGTCCATATAACAATATATAGCATTATAAAACAGGGAAAAATCATTTCAAATTAATTTTCTTATGCTGAGACAATGGAAACATACTTCAATCTACCTTGAAGAAAAAAACATTAGACCAGTGAAAAAGCTCATTTGGATAGTGTGCTGCTTTGCCATGTACGTAACCTAGGTTGAAGACTGGTCCATCACCATGTTGAAGGAAACTTCAGTATTATGGTCTCTTTCACTCTTTCTCTTTGTCTCTGTCTCTATCAAAAGAGACAGACAGATGGAAAGAAAGAAAGAAAGAAAGAAAGAAAGAAAGAAAGAAAGAAAGGAAGGAAGGAAGAAAGAAAGAAAGAAAAGAAGGAAAGGAGAGAGAAAATACATATTATCAGGGGTCAGAGAAATAGCTCACTGAATAGGACTCATGCTTTGCCATGCTTGACGGCCAGATTCAGTACCTTCCAACACATGAATGCCAAGACCTCAGGGGAAGTTCAAGTGCTGTTGCGTCTTTCCCTTCCACTCTGCCTCTCTATCTGAATGGGGGGTGTGTGCCTGGAAGCAGTGAATGTGCAGGGCCTGGGCTCCAAGATATAAAAAGATACATATCATTTTGTCATGTTAACAGAAGATGGTGAGAGAACTGAACTCTGTGAAAAACATCACTCACTACAACAGGGGTGGGGAAGGTTTTTCTACAAAGGGTCATTTGGAAAATTATATTACTTAAGGGCCATAGCAACTTATAAGCTGTCACCATTTGTAGATAATACAAATATATATATATATATATATATATAGAAAAATTTAAAGAATCCAGTAGAAATTTTCTGTAAATCATTCATCGATATAGTAAAGTGGCAGGCTACAAAATCAATGGCATTCCTATATGCACTATAAACCAGAAGAAGACATCCAGAAATCAATTCCTTTTACTATAATAGCAAAAAAAGTCAGATGTTTAGAAATAAAGTAAGAAGGTGAAAGACTTGTACACTGAAAACTATGAGTCATAACTCAAAAAAAAGAAAAAAAAAAAGATACCTAGAAATAGAGTGGTCTGGGAGGTGGTACAGTGATAAAGCTTTGGACTCTCAAGCGTGAGGTCCCAAGTTCGATCCCCAAGAGCACATGTGCCACAGAAGATGTCTGGTTACTTCTCTTTCCTCCTAGCTTTCTCATAAATAAATAAAATCTTAAAAAAAAAAAAAAACGAAATGTCAAGATATTCTATGTTCTCAGGTAGAGGGAATTGACACTGTTAAAATGACCATCCTGGGGGTTGGGCGGTAGTGCAACGGGTTAAGTGCATGTGGCGCAAAGCACAAGGACCAGCATAAGGATTCTGGTTCGAGCCCCCGGCTCCCCACCTACAGGGGTGTCGCTTTACAGGTGGTGAAGCAGGTCTGCAGGTGTCTATCTTTCTTCCCCCCCCCGTCTTCCCCTCCTCTCTCCATTTCTCTCTGTCCTATCCAACAACAATGAGATCAATAACAATAATAACCATGACAAAAAAAGACTATCCTACCCAGAGCCATATACAGATTTAATGCCATCTCCATCAAGATACTACCAAATTTCATTAAAGAAATAGAACAAAAGCTATAACAATTTATCTGAAACCAAAAATCCCCTAGTACTGACAAATCATTCTTGAGAAAGAAGAACAAGACTATATACATCACACTTCCTAACCTCAAAATATACTACAAAGATATGGTAATCAAAACTGCCTGGTACTGGAACCAAAACAGATACATAGATAAGTGGAATAAAATTGAAATCCCAGAAATAAGCTGCCACACCTTTGGACAACTAATGTTTGGGGGGGGGGTTGATAAATGGCTAAATGGAGGAAGGAGAATCTCTTCAACAAGTGATGTTGGGAAAATTGGATTGAAGCATGAAAATAAATGAAATTGAACTAGCACATATCACTGTGCACAAAAATAAACTCGAAATGGATAAAGGACGTGAACATTAGACCAGAAACTATCAAATGTGTAGAAGAAAACATTGGCAGAATGCTTCACAAGCTATGCTTCAAGAAAGTCTTCAAAGACTCAAATCCAACAGCAAAGAGCTTATTAAACTTAATACACACAAAAAAATAAAGAAAGAAAAAAAGGAAAGAAAGAAAAGAAAACCAAATAATCCCATTAGAAAATGGAGCAAGGAGTGAAGGGTAGATAGCACAATGGTTATGCAAATGAACTCTCATGTCTGAGGCTCCAAAATTCTAAATTCAATCCTGGGCACCACGATTAACCAGAGCTGAACAGTGCTCTGTTAGTAACAACAACAACAAATAGGACATTTGGGGAAGGGGTAGATAGCATGATGCTTATGCAAAGAATCTCCTGTGCTTGAGGCTCCAAAGTCTCAAGTTCAATCCCTTGCACCACCATAAGCCAGAGCTGAGCAGTGCTCTGGTCAATATATATATATATGGAGAGAGAGAGAGAGAGAGAGAGAGAGAGAGAATGGGGTGAGGAGGACATGAACTTCACCAAAGAAAAGATCTAGAGGGCCAAAAGACACCTGAAAAGATACTGAAAGTCACTGATAATCAGAGAAATGCAAATGAAAACAATAATGAGATACCAGGTTACACCTGTGAGAATGTCATAATGTTAGAAAGGAAAGCAAGGGGGAAGTCTGGAGGTAGCGCAGCGGGTTAAGCACATGTGGCGTGAAGCACAAAGACAGGCGTAAGGATCCCAGTTCGAGCACCAGGCTCCCCACCTGCAGGGGAGTCACTTCACAGGTGTGAAGCAGGTCTGCAGGTGTCTATCTTTCTCTCACCCCCTTTGTCCTCCCTTCCCCTCTTAATTTCTCTGTGTCCTATCCAATAAGATGAGGAGAACGGCCACCAGGAGCAATGGATTCATTGTGCGGGCACCATGAGCCCCAGTGATAAGCCTAGAGGCAAAATAAAAAAGGAAGGGGAGGAGAAGAAGAAGAAGAAGAAGAAGAAAAGAAAGAAAGAAAGAAAGAAAGAAAGAAAGAAAGAAAGAAAGAAAGAAAGAAAGAAAGAAAGAAAGAAAGAAAGAGAAATGAAAGGACAATAACAACAAATGTTGGAGAGGATATGGGGGAAAGGGACACCTTTGCATTGCAATATACTTTGAAAGTATATTGGTCCAACTTTTGTGGACAACAACCTGGAGATTTCTCAGAACAATAGAAATGGACCTACCCTATGGTCAAGCAAATTCTCTCCTGGCAGTTTATCCAAAGGAAACAAAAGCACTTATCAGAAGATATCTATGCATACCTATGTTCATAGCAGCACAATTTTAAATACACAAAACCTGCAAACAAACTAGATGTCCAATGACAGATGAAAGCCCCCCAAAATGCATATGTATATATGGTATATATATATATATATATATGACAGAATATTACTCAGCTATTAAAAATGAAGTCATCTCCTTCGAATCATCTTGGATGAAACTAGAAGACATCATGTTAAGAATATCCAAAAGAGAAGTTCAAATAATCTCACTTATAAGTTGGACTTAATAAATAGGGACAGGGAGGAAAAACACAAAGTGAAATGTGAACTGGGCATAGTGTAGTGCATCAAAGCAAAGGACTCTGGGGAAAGAGTGGGAGCAAGGGTTGGGGGATAATCTTCTGATAGGTGCTTTTGTTTCCTTTGGATATAAGAAAATAAAATACTTTTAGATCATATAAAGTGTTAATACTACATAATATAACAGTTTCTATGGAAACACAGCAATATACTTTGACTAGATAAAAGAATTATGTAATATGGATCATGCATAAATTATCTACATATAAACCACCCTTGCAATGGAAATTAATTCTGTTTGTGGTAGGTTTTAGCTTTAAGTACAAAAGAAGAATTAGCAAACCTCATTTATACACTGACTAAAACAAGGTGCTATGCAATTTTTATTATTTTTCAAAATATTTTATTTATTAATGAGAAAGATCGGAGGGAGAGAGAGAGAGAAAGAACTGGACATCACTCTGGTACATGTGCTGCTGGGGATTGACCTCAGAACTTCAAACTTGAGAGTCCAGGGCCTTAGCCACTGCGCCACCTCCCAGACCATGGTACTATGTTATTTATCTTGTAGTTTAACTATCCTACTTACATCCCATTGCTTTGATGCATCTAAATTATTTTTATTTATTTATTTTGGTTGTTACTGGGGCTACACCACCCCAGGCTAAAATTTTTCAGATAGAAAGACAGAGATGGGCTGAGTGGTGGTGCACCTGGTTAAGTGCGCATGTTACCATGCCCAAAGACCCGGGTTCAAGTCTCTGGCCCCTAGTTGCTGGGGGAAAGCTTCAAAAGTTGTGACATGGTTCTGCAGGTGTCTCTCTCTGCCTATCTCCTTTCTCCCTCAACTTCTCTCTGCCCTATCAAATTAAATTTTTAAAAGTTAAAAGGTTAAAAATAATTAGTAAATATTAAAAAGAAGGAGAGGAAGAGGAAAGGGAAGAGGAAGGGGGAGAAGACAGAAAGACAGAGGCAGGAATAGAGAAACAGAAAAAGACACCACAGCACTAAAACTTCCTTCAGCACAGTCGGGCCAGAGCCTGGTTCCTCCTTGTGACAGAGGAAGAACACTATCCACTATCCACATGAGCTAACTAGCTGGCGGCTATCTTATTTTTATCACATTAAAAAAAACTCACATGTGGGGGTCGGGCGGTGGCACAGTGGGTTAAGCGCATGTGGCACAAAGCGCAAGGACTGGCTTAAGGATCCCGGTTCGAGCCCCCGGCTCCCCACCTGCAGGGGAGTCGCTTCACAGGTGGTGAAGCAGGTCTGCAGGTGTCTTTCTCTCCCCTTCTCTGTCTTCCCCTCCTCTCTCCATTTCTCTCTGTCCTATCCAACAACGAATTGCATCAACAAGGGCAATAATAATAACCACAACGAAGCTACAACAAGGGCAACAAAAGGGGGAAAAAAATGGCCTCCAGGAGCAGTGGATTCATGGTGCAGGCACCGAGCCCAGCAATAACCCTGGAGGAGGGAAAAAAAAAAACTCACATGTTAATGTCTTTTATTTAATGTTACCTCATATAATGAAGGGATGAACATACCTTTGAAAAAGAAAAACGAAGGGAAGGGAGGGATTTAAATCTATTGCTTATGCATTGCTTTGGACCGAGCTAAGACGTTTCTTACAAGGAAGAAATGATGAATACATTTTTTTAAACCACCGAGGCGTCTGCAATCCAAAATTTCTTTTAAGTTGTATCTTAAATTTTCTTAACAGTCTGTGGGGATGTATCCGAGGAGGTGGTGCAGTGGATAAAGCAATGAACTCTTGGGAATGGGTGGTAGTGCATTTGGTAGATCACACAACTACCATGAACAAAAATCCTGAGGCAAGTTCCCACTCTCTACTTGCAAAAAGGGAGTTTCATGAGCAGTGACGTAGTGCTACAGGTGTTGCCACTTCTCTCTTTAGTTTTTGTTTCTCACCCTGTATGAATGATAAAAAGGGGGGATAAGACTGATGGAAGCAGTGGAGTTGTCTTGCAGGCACAGACTCACCGTAATAACTGGTGGTAAACAAAACAAAGTGCATTAGACTCTCAAGGTCCTGAGAGCTTTCCCTGGCATCATGGATGCCAGAGTAATGTTCTGGTTCTTGTTCTCTCTTTCTCTCTGTCCTCTCCTATCTCCTCTCTCATTTATAACTCTTTAAAAACTCTGGGGAAAAAAATAGAGTAAGATATCAGTAAATATTAATAAAAACTTATTAAAAGACTTTAGTCATATATTCTAATTATAAGAGATGTATTTTTACCAAGGAAGAGTACAGTCAAAGAGGGGAACATTACTATTACTTAACCTTGAGATTTTAACTTGCTCATTATATCCATATTCACACATGTGGATGTATCTATCTACATATATTTAAAACTTCTCTATCACTGGATTGACATTAATTTTATCTACTAACACAAATGTAAGCGTATATTTCCTATTGTATTAGCATAGAGTAACTATATACCATTGAGTAAACTATAGAAGTCCCCCATCCAGAGATAAAGTGGTCATCATTCAATGTACAAATATGAAAAATAGCTAAAGGTAATTTTCCTGTACTTTGAATAAATTCAATCTCCCACCTACATATATGATTCAGCGGGGAAGCAATTACAGAAGCCAGACCTTCCACACTCTGCAACCCACAACGACCCTGGGTCCATGCTCCCAGAGGGATAGAGAATGGGAAAGCTATCAGGGGAGGGGATGGGATATGGAGATTGGGTGGTGGGAATTGTGTGGAGTTGTACCACTCCTACCCTATGGTTTTGTTCATTTATCCTTTCTTAAATAAAAAATAAATTTAAAAAAGTAAATAACTTGAACGCACATAACCTTCTTTAATTTCTTTCTTTCTCTCTTCCTTCCTTCCTTACTCTCTTTCTTTCTTTCTTCCTTGCAAGTTCACTGCTCCAGGCCATTTTTTTTCAGATAGTGATTCTGAGACAGAGACAGAGAGAATGGAGAGACACCATAGCATTGAAATACTCCCATGTGGTGTGCTTGAGATGAAAATCTAGGTCATATGCATGTAACAGGTGACCTCTTTGTCTAACCCCTTCTTCTTTAAATACATGGTTTTTCTCTGCCTTGAACATTATTTTACTCAGGTTCAGTGTCTGTGTCATGTTCCTCCGAAAAGATTTCCCTATCCCCTCTAAGTTGAGGATCCTTATTAGGTATTCCTGGAACACCTGCACTTCTCTGACATAACATTTATTAAATGTATATGTTTTAAATTGTTTCTTTTTTGTCATCAACCTTTTCTTTTTAAAGGTCATAGTTATATTTATTTTATTTACTATTATAATCTTTGACCCTACAAAAATACCTGGTACATAATGTATTTTGAATAAAACTGCTTTTATTGAAAAGTATTAAAATATATGACTAGGAGAATATCTGGAAACAGAGTACATTTAAACAAATATTTATTAAATAATAAAGTATATTTAAACAAATATGAATAAACACTACATCAAATCTTCTGAGAGACTCCCACCTCCTGCTAGTAACCCTAATTTCACTTATGAAGTGGCAAATCAAAAACTTTACTTCAATTCCAGACATTTTTATCCAAAAGTCATTAATATGGATCAAAATAGAAGAAGCTATATGGAATTGTGTAATGGAAGAATTATCATAAATCTAACCATAATACTTACCAAAGCCCTTTTTGCTTAAAAAAAATGTATAGAAGTATGGATAGAAACAGGCTGGGATTATGGATTGATCTGTCAATGCCCATGTCCAGCAGAAAAGCAATTACAGAAGCCAGAACCCCTACCTTCTGCACCCCATAATAATCCTGAGTCCATCCTCCCAGAGGGATAAATAGAAAACCTTCCAATGGAAGGGATGGGATATGGAACTCTAGTGGGAATTATACAGAATTGTACCCCTCTTACCATACAATCTTGCCAGCCATTATTTAATCAATAAAAAATTAAAAAAAATAAAATCAAGCACACACACACACACACAAAGAAGTATCCTGGAAAAATAACATTGAACCTTTCACACAGCTGGAGAGTTTAAGATATTATTTGGGATCCTACAAAGATTTCAGAATTGCTTTCATATGCAGATTGCTAAATCAGGCTTAGTGACAGCATGTATTCCTTTTTTACCTGGAATTATTCTACTCTAAGAGTTTGTAAGAGTGCTTTTGGATATATCCCAGAGCTGAGATCCCCAAATGAACTTGTAATAGGATTGAGGTCTCACTTGAATTACCAGAAACTGACCCACTGCCAACCCACTATTCAGCCTGGAATGAGTGCTTAGTCAAGCAACCTTCTAGCTTTAATACATTATGCCTTGTGCAAATTATACTTTAGGTGATATATTTCATTCTTCAGAACTCTTATGAACTTTTCAGTCTGAGGTTCTGATGTATGTTTTTATGTGGTCTTGAATGTCAAGTTGCTGAGATTTATATTTCAGACCTCTTTTGTAGCCAATTAGTTAAGGAAAGTAAAAAAGGATTAGTAATTTTCCAAAGATTTATTTTATTTATTTTTTTTACTAAACCCAGTTTCATTTTTTAGTCACCTTATTGGGAGAAATAATGATTTACAAACAGTTGTCACACATGTACCCAAAGAGGTAGCAATCTCTTAATTTGAAAATAGGACATGAGGGAGTCGGGCTGTAGCGCAGCGGGTTAAGCGCAGGTGGCGCTAAGCACAAGGACCAGCATAAGGATCCCGGTTCGAACCCCGGCTCCCCACCTGCAGAGGAGTCGCTTCACAGGCGGTGAAGGAGGTCTGCAGGTGTCTATCTTTCTCTCCCCCTCTCTGTCTTCCCCTCCTCTCTCCATTTCTCTCTGTCCTATCCAACAACGACGACAACAACAATAATAACTACAATAATAAAACAACAAGGGCAACAAAAGGGAATAAATAAATAAAATAAAAAAATATTAAAAAAAAAAAAGAAAATAGGACATGTATTTTTAACTGTTTGTAAAATCTTAACTTCAGGGCCAGGTGGTGGTATACCTAGTTGAGAGCTCACGGACCTGGGTTCAAGCCTCTAGTACCCAGCTGTGGACAGGAAGCTTCACAAGTGGTGAAGCAGGGCAGCAAGTATCTTCTTCTCTCTATCCTCCTCTCCCCTATCTCCTCTCAATTTCTCTCTGTCCTATCAAGTAAAAAGTAAAAAAAAAATAGGAAATAATAAAGAAGTAAAGAAAAAAAGAAAAAATAATAGCCACCATGAGTGGTGGATTTGCAGTACAGGTACTGAGCCTCCAGCGATAATTCTGGTGGAAATATAAAAAATAAATAATATCAATTTTAAATATTAAGTTATATTTTGGTTGATAGATACATGTGACAAATAAATCATGTTAATTCATCCTTATTAATAATCCTCTATTGTTCCACATAAAACTAATTTTTATCAATTATAATTCCCATAATAAATGATATAACTATAGTGTACTTTGACTGTAAAATTGGTTCATACAATGTACTTGCTATGCTACAGTAACTTAACAGCAGAATTTATGAATTTTAGTCTTAAATTAGCTTTCTCAGTTTATAATTCCAAATAATTATGTTTAATAGAGGACAGATGCATTAAATAAACTCTTCTTCTTCTTCTAGCGTTTGCCAAATAAACTCTTAATTGTAGATTAAGCATACCATGATTCTCAATTTGAATTTTGTCCCTCGGTATATTCAATACAGTTCAAAATAGCCTTCAAAAGCCTGTAACAATATAGTTTAAAACTTGGAAAAACAGACAGCAACTAGAAACATGTAATTAATATACTGCATAGTTTGAATCTACCTATGATTTTCTCTTCTATAAAATTTACTTCAATTAATTTATACCAGAATATAAAATAGAATATAATAAAACTCAGGTCTCCTGACACACAATATGTCAAAACTACTGCTTCAAAATAAGTTACAGTTGAATCATCAACTTAAAGAACAGGCAGTCATATTAATATTTCAAAAGTGAAGCTGGTTAAGCAAATGACAAATGACTGAATTGGTGACTGATTCAATATTACCTATCAGATCCTTAGAGAACTGATTCATAATGTCTTTTGTGAACATCAACCAAAATACTATGGTTTCCAAATTTTATATTTCACATAATAGAATAACTCTGTATAGAGGCTTCTGTAGCTCTGCTAATCTGTAACAAGATTCCAAAATCAAATCATTTCCTCCATCTAATTAATCATATAAAAAGTTTAAGGGGCCAGGCAGTGGTGCACCTCCTAGAGCATGTAAGTTACACAGGTTCAAGCCCTCAATTCCCCACCTGAAGAGGGAAAGCTTCACAACTGGTGAAGCAGTGCTTCACTAATTAAAGTCAAACTTTCTATTATATAAATAGTCCCTTGTTGAAGCTACTGTGTGATCTCCATTTTCATTAACAATGACTGTTCATCATTATAAGGATTTCATTGTTAGAACCTGTGGGATTAATAATAGCAGATACTTGAAGGGCTCACTATTTTTATCACTGGTTATACTGGCAAATAGTAACCAATTCTTTTCATATTAGTCCCTTATTAGCTATAACCAATCCCTTAGATAACTATGAACACTATTTTTATGTTGATTATTAAATTTTACTCCTTAAGCTGCTATGGCTTAAAAAAAGAAAATTCAAGTAGATCTTATAATAGGAACCCTAGTGAAACATTTTTTAATATTTATTTATTTATTCCCTTTTGTTGTCCTTGTTTTATTGTTGTGGTCATTATTATTGTTGTTGTTGTCGTTGTTGGATAGGACAGAGAGAAATGGAGAATGGAGGGGAAGACAGAGAGGGGGAGTGAAAGATAGACACCTGCAGACCTGCTTCACCGCCTGTGAAGTGACTCCCCTGCAGGTGGGGAGCCAGGACTCAAACTCCGGTCCTTGTGCTTTGTGCCACCTGTGCATAACCACTGCGCTACAGCCTGACTCCCGAAACATTTTTTTAATTTTTAATGTGTTGTCAGGGAATGAATGCAGGACCTCAAATATGTGTGACATCACTGAGTGACTTCCTGCCCAATTTTTATCATATATATATATATATATATATATATATATATTTCTGAGGTGGGAGAGGGAGACACATAAATGCACTGCTTCACCATCCACAGATTCATGCTCCCTCCCCTCCTGCCGTTCATGGTGCTCCCATGCAGTGTTGACGAGCAAACTCAGGCCATGATAAAGCATAGACTCTACCCACTGAACAATCTCCTGAGTCCTACATTCCTTAATTATTATTTTATTTTATTTTATTTAAGCCAAGCTTTTATATAAGAAGACTATCTAAAGCAAAAGCGATTTAGGGAATTGTTCCAATTATTAATCGGTTCAATATTTTGTTGGCTGAGTTCGACTAGGAGATGGAAAATAAATCATAGTATCTCAAGGCATTTGCTTTGTTCCAGCATTACAGAATGGGTATACGATCTCTAGGGTTGTAGCACAAATATCCTCACTAGCAAATCCAAGTTAAAAGCAAAATCAGGCAGACCAATAAGACAGCTTTCCTGTAGAGTGCATCTGCTTTGTCACACATGTGACCTATGTCCTAAGCCCAGCCCCCACAATGGCCTCCCTGTTGTTTTTCTCTTTCATTCTGAGAGATGACTTGAAGTGGAGATGCCCTGACAACAACAAATTAATTAAAATAAAATTTGACGTAAATAAAAGGATAAGAAAGAGTAAGGGGGGCGTCCGGGAGGTGACACACCCGGTTAATGCATATAGTACAAAGTGCAAGGACCCTCCTAAGGTCTGCAAGCATTTCTCTGTCTCTCTCCCACTTTATCTCCCCCTCCCCTCTCGATTTCTCCCTGTCCTATACCAGAAGCAGTGGATTCATAGTGCTGACACAGAGACCCAGTGATAACCCTGGAGGCAAAAAAAAAAAAAAAGTAAACAGAGCTTCATATCCTCTAAATTCTTTAAAATATAGCAAATGTACCTCTCTGTTACAATATAGTGGAGGATATTTACAAACCTATGCTAAAGTGTATACTGACAGTAAAGTGATACTTCAAGAAAATGGAGGGCAGGGGCGGGTGGTGGCACACCTGGTTGAGTGCACGAATTACAATGGGCAAGGATGTGGGTTTGAGCCCCTGGTCCCCACTGGTCCCCACCTGCAGAGGGAAACCTTTGCGAATGGTGAAGCAGTGCTTCAGGTGTTTCTCTGTCTCTCTCCCTCTCTATCACCCTCTTTCCTCTTGATTTCTGGCTGTCTATATCCAATAAATAAATATAATAAAAAATTTAAAAGAAAAAACAAAATGGAGGGCTGAAGAGTTAGCATAATGATTACGTAAAGTACTTTCATTCCTGAGGCTCCAAGATCCTAGGTTCAATCCAGGCACTACTATAAGCTAGAGTTTAACAGTGCTCTAGGAATGTAAGGGATGGGAAGGGAAGAGACTGGGGAGGGGAGGGGAGAGGCTAAGAGGTAGAGCATAGACATTACACTGCACAAGGACCAAGGTTCAAGCCCCTGGTCCCCACCTGCAGTGGGGAATCTTCACAGCGGTGATGCATTTCTGCAAGTATCTTCATCTCTACCTTCCCCATTTGCTCTCAGTTTTTCTCTGTCTCTATACAAAATAAATGCAATATTTTTAAAAAATAGAAAAGAAAAGAAGAGAAATGAAGCCTTTAGATAAGCCAGAAAAATTAGAAGAGTGCCTCTGCTTAAGAAATTATTTTACACTATAAGAGATTGTTCAAAATATTTCTATTTTCTGGGTTTGTGTAAATAGGGCTTTATGTAGTTCCCCCACCTAATGTTTGTTATAACTCTCCAATGAAACCATTGGAAATAAAGCTTTCTTGGGAAGTGAATCTTAATAATTGATTGAATTTATCTAATAGCTATATTCAGGTGGTTTGAGTATTTTTTGCTAATTTTCCAATGTCACCTGAATTTCCCAATTTACTGAGAGTGTGTCTCCCTAGCCTAGCACCCACTGTAATGGTATTAGGTGAGAGTTTTATTTTAAAGATTTACTCTCTTATGGGTGGAGACAGAACAGCAATCATCTGGCACATGCAATACTAGGAAAACAGGGAATTTCCAACAATTGAACCCATTTCTACAGCAACTTACTTTAAAAATTCCATTAATTTAATTTATGAAAGAAAAAGAGAGACATCACAGTACTTCTAGGCATGTCATGCCAGGGATTGAAACCAGGGTCACACATGAAAAACATGCACTCTACCCACTGAGTCACCTCACAGGGTTACACTTTGGAAAGTGACTAGGTCAGGACTGGGCAGTAGTGCACCTGATTGAGCACACACATTACCACGCACAGTGGTGGGGTTTGAGCACCTGGTCCCCTACCTGCAAGGGTGATGCTTCATGAGCAGTGAAGCAGGGCTGCAGGTGTCTATCTACCTATCTATCTTCCCTTTCCCTCTCAATCTCTAACTGTCCTAAATAGAAAAGGAAATAAAAGTAGAAAGGGGGGGGGGAATCTAGAAATTGATTTAAGTCATAAGAGTGGAACATTTACAGATGGGATTAATGCCTTTATTAAAGGCCAGAGAACTCACTGCTTTCCTTCCACCATGCTAGAAGACAATGAAAAGATAGCCAGGGGGGCCGGGTGGTGGTGCACCTGGTTAAGTGCCCATGTTAAAATGCAGAAGGACCCGGGTTCGAGCCCCTAGTCCCCACCTGCAGGGGGAAAGCTTTGCAAGTGGTGAAGCAGGGCTGCAGGTGTCTATCTCTCTCCCTCTAACACTCTTTCCCTCTTGATTTATGATAGTCTCTATCCAATAAATAAAGATAGTAAAAAAGAAAAGATAACCAGGAAGCAGGATGTTACCATTCAATCTCACAGCACCTTGCTCTTGAACTTCCTAATCTTCAGAACCATAATAAATATATGTTGTTTATATCCCCATTAAAAATAGGAAGAGCATCTGAACAGATTTTTTTACCAAAGAGGATACTAAGATGGCCAATAGACATATAAAAATTGTTCAGTGTTACTCATCAGAGAAATCCAAACCAAGACAACAATGAAATACCACCTCATGCCTCTGAGAATCTCATATATTAAAAAGGAAATAAATAAGTGCTGGGGAGAAAGTGGGGGAAGGAATCCTTCTACACTGTTAGTAGGAATGTAAATTGGATCAGCACCATGTGGAAGACAATATGGAGATTTCTCAGAATGCTGAAAATGGGCCTGCCATAAATCCAGCAATTCCTCTCTTAGGAATTTATCCTGGGAGTCGGGCGGTAGCACAGCGGGTCAAGTGCAGGTGGCGCAAAGTGCAAGGACCTGCATAAGGAATTTTCCAAAGAGCATAAAATCACTTATTTGAAGAAGTTTTTTGTATATCTGTATTAATAGTGTTAGGGGAAGGTAAGGACCAGAGAGGGCCCTGACCCCAGTTCCACTGAGACATGGAACTTTTGTGTGACCAGAAACCTCCCATTGAGTATAGTATTATATCCTTTCTTCAGTTTTGGATTTAACATTGTTAGTAATGTCCCTTTTTTCATTTTTGCTGTACTATCATTTTCAATATAGACCATTATCATTGAAATTCAATCTAATATCCATGTAGTTTTGTTTTGGATTTATGGGTAATTTTAAGTTGAATTTATTTAAGAATCAGTGAAGAGCATTAATCTTTTTATATTTGTTGAGGGACAGGAGGTACTGGAGGGTACCACCCAGAAAATGAGAGTGGTGACAGATGGGGCTTGGAAAGGTGAAGGTGGGGTTAGGGTGTTAAAAGCTAGATCTGTAAGCTTCTCACTCTCTCTGTCCAGATATCATCATGCGAATTTCTCTCTTCTTATTTTACTTCTCCTCCTCCTCCTCCTCCTCCTCCTTCTCTCTCTCTCTCTCTCTCTCTCTCTCTCTCTCTCTCTCTCTCTCTCTCATGTTCTAACATGTGAATGTTCTCAATTTTCCCAAATGAAATTTAAAATTCCTGAAAAATCATGCTCTCTCCTCAATTCTTTGTTGAGCTAATCAAACATCAGCCTCTTTCCCCCACAACATATTGATCTCTTTTTCCCACACATATTTATTTACTTATTTAATTGAGAGAGTGAATCACTACACCAATCTGGCATATGGGATGCCTAGGGTCAAACTCTGAACCTTACATTAAACTTCATCTGAAGACAGATGGAGAGCACAAAAATGCCACCCACTAACCCACAACCCAGAGAAATTCTCAACAGGTTTCTTGCATGACATTTAAATTTTGCAAAAGAGCTTCAATCACTGGGTACTTTTCAAATGACTGTTTCTACGTTGGTTCCTGAAATGAGTGAGTCTACCCCTTGAGTCATTTAAGAAGTATTTCTCCGGTCCACTCATGTCCCATTGATCTTATGGGGGTGAGTTCTAAGGTTCTTATTCTCTCTCTCTCTCTCTCTCTTCTTTTAAAAAAAATTAGTGCAAAGCACAAGGACTGGCTCAAGGACCCCGGTTCCAGCCCCCAACTCCCCACCTGTCCTATCCAACAACAACGACATCAATAACAATAGCTACAACAATAAAACAAGGGCAACAAAAGGGAAAAAAACATACAAAAATTTAGTAAGGATTTACAAAATTATATGGTAACAGGGGTATAATTCCATACCTGTCCCACCACCAGAGTTCCGTGTCCCCATTCCCTTCACTGGAAACTGCAGTGGCTCTCCTAAGGTCACAGATATGTGTTGACTATTATTTCTATAACTATCTACTTATGTTTATGTAGATATTTGCCCTTTTTTTCTATGGCCTTGAATTCTTTTCCTTTTTAAGTCAAACCTACTACTTTTGAGTGACCTTATTATTTTTTCCCCTCTACTCTCTCTGGGTCTTGATGGAATTGGAGTTCAGAGCCCTCTGTTCATTTTCCCCTAGGATTTACCTCTCTGGGAGTACCAAAATTCTGCTTAGGATGCAAAAGGTATAAGGTCATGCTTCTGTAACTGCTTATCTGTTGGACATGGGCATTGGCAGGTTAATCCATACCCCAAGCCTGTTTCTTTATTTTTTAAAAATGTTATTTATTTATTTATTATTGGATAGAAACAGAGAGAAATTGAAGGGGGAGATAGAGATGGAGAGAGTCAGAGAGTCAGAGAGACACCTGCAGCCCTGCTTCACCACTTGTAAAGCTTTTCCCCTGCAGGTGAGGGCCAGGGGCTTGAAAACATGTACTTGTGCTCTGTAGTGTAAGCACTTAACCATGTGTGCCACCGCCTACCCCCCCCCACACACACACAGCCTGTTTCTATCTTTTCTTAGTAGGGTAGGACTCTGGAGAGGTAGGGCTCTTAATAGGATAGGGCTCTGAGTACCTGGCTCTGAGGGTTTTTAAAGCCAGATATTTAAGATCTCATTTTCTTTTTTTTTTTTTTTAGCCTCCAGGGTTATTGCTGGGATTGGTGCCTGCACTATGAATCCACTGTTCCTGGAGGCCATTTTTCCCATTTTGTTGACCTTGTTGTGCTTGTTGTAGTTGTTATTGTTGTCATAGCTGCTGTTGCTGTTGTTGGATAGGACAGAGAGAAATGGAGAGAGGAGGGGAAGACAGAGGAGGAGAGAAAGATAGACACCTGCAGACCTGCTTCACCGCCTGCAAAGTGACTCCCCTGCGGGTGGGGAGCCGGCGCTCGAACCGAGATCCTAATGCTGGCCCTTGCGCTTTGCGCCATGTGCGCTTAACCCGCTAAGCTACCGCCCGACTCCCAAGAATTCATTTTCGAAATGCATTTCTTAAGAACTGGGATTTCCAATGTAAGGTATATAGCTCGGCAGGAAGAAGCTCTGAGCTTTGAGTTCTTTGCAGTAACTGTGGAAATAGCAGAGCATTTATGGATTGTCTTTGAACTCCTGAGGCTTTTTTATACCTGTCTACCTATTGCTCTGTGTACAGTTTTGTGAAACTGTATTAGTGCTAGCACGTTATGACTGGACCCTCCTCAATTGCTATCGAACAGGCCATGGTCGGTGCGCCGCTATGTTCCATCGCTGGGGAGCCAGAGACGACCTGAACTGCCCCTGCGGCTACAGACAGACTATGACCCACATAGTCAACGACTGCCACCTCTCCAGAGTCAAAGGAAGTCTCGAAACTTTACATCAGGCTCAACCTGACGCTGTTGACTGGCTACGGAAGAAGGGCAAACGCTAGAAGAAGAAGAAGAAGAAGGAGGAGGAGGAGGAGGAGGAGGAGGAGGAGGAGGAGGAAAGAAGAAGAAAAGAAGAAGAAAAGAAGAAGAAAAGAAGAAGAGGAAGAAGAATAAGTGCTTTTGCAAAATTTTTACAGTTTGGGATGACATTATTATATTCTCCCTTGGAATTACAGGTCATTTCCCTTAGACTGGAGTTTAGAAAATATTCAGTGAAAAACTAAGACTTTTTAGAAAACTTAAAAACATTTTTAGAAAAACAATACATGAATTCAATCATTGAAATATAATTCATTAATTGTCCTATTAGTATAGATAGCAACATTATTTGAAACTGCTTTATAAACATTATGAATTTTTACATTTGAAGCAATATAATTTTGTAATACTAATTTAAATATTACTTTTTTCCAATTGAATAGATAGAGACATGTTAACTAACTTCAAGGATAATAGTAAATGGTAAACAACTCCTAATAGCTATGGAAGAATACACAATTTCCAGAATATGTATTATGATTTGCACTACAGAAAAGTATTGAAACCTTTAAATATATTTATTAAGTTACAGTTTTAATTGAAAACTTTAAAATACTGGGGCTGGGCAGTGACACACTTGGTAGAACACACACAGTACTATGCACAAAGATCTGGTTCAAACTCCTGTACTCATTTGCAGGGGGGAAGCTTCATGAGTGGAGAGGCAGTGTTTCAGGTTCTCTCTCTCTCTCTCTCTCTCTCTCTCTCTCTCTCACTTCCCTCTCAATTTCTCACTTGTCTCTATCAAAAAGAAAAGGGGAAGAAGGGCCAGGTGTAACACACTTGATTGAGTGTACATGCTACAGTACACAAGGACCCAGGTTCAAGCCCCCGGTCCCCACCTGCAGGGGGAGAGCTTTGCAAGTGGTGAAGCAGTGCTACAAGTATCTCTCTTTCCCTCTTCCCCTCCATCTTTCGCTTCTCTCTTGATTACTGACTGTCTTCATCCAATAAAGGTAATAAAGAAAAGGGGAAGAAATAGCCACCAGGAATGGTAGATATTATTTGTGTGGGCACCAAGCTCCAGCAATGACCCTGTTGTCAATAAAATAAAATAAATCTTAAAATACTTTATTAGAAATACTTAATAACCACCCCATTCATTTTTTAGACCCACTGTGTTAAACAGCATTACAAGGTGCTAATGTTAAATTAACTGTAAACCCTTCTTTTATGGAAAACTTAAAGATAGCTGCTTCTGTGCAACGAAGTCTGAACTATGTGGTTTTTCAAAATGGAAGTTTCTATGCCATCAGAAAGAGAGAGTTCTGATATTGGGGCAGCTTGGAACGTTCCTACTCATGACCACAGAATGTGAGCTCAGATCTATAGGGATGCAGGGTTCACATAGGCTCTTAAGCTGAATATGGGCCCCAGATCACATCAAATTGATGGGGTTTACAGTCAACAATATTTATATACCTTTCCCATATTTGGGAGCTACTCTCTTCCCTGATCCAGCTTTCTGGTCTTTTCCAGCCATGATATCAGCTCCCAGACAATAACTTGGATACACCTGCATATCAGATTTCAGGCTCAAGCAAAAAAGAAAAAAAAAAGAAACTAGTATAGCCACAGGCCCTTTGGAATATAACTAAAATATGCCTACTAGCTATCTACAAAACAGAGGACCCCCACACACACACTCTTCACCTGCACTATTCCAGCCTTTAGGTTCACGATTAGTCAACAATTTGTTTGGCTTTGTATGTTAACTCTCTTTTCAGCCACCAGGTTCCAGATGCTAGCATGATGCCAACCAGACTTCCCTGGACAGGCAACCCCACCAATATGTCCTGGAGCTCCGCTTCCCCAGAACCCCACCCCACTAGGGAAAGAGAGAGGTAGGCTGGGAGTATGGATTGACCTGTCAATGCCCATGTTCAGCAGGGAAGCAATTACAGAAGCCAGACCTTCCACCTTCTGCATTCCACAATGACCTTGGGTCCATACTCCCAGAGTGTTAAAGAATAAGAAAGCTGGGAGTCGGGCGGTAGCGCAGCAGCTTAAGCACATGTGGCGCAAAGCATAAGGACTGGAGGAAGGATCCTGGTTCGAGCCCCCGGCTCCCCACCTGCAGGGGAGTCGCTACACAGGCAGTGAAGCACATCTGCAGGAGTCTATCTTCCCCCCCCCCCGGCTTCCCCTCCTCTCTCCATTTCTCTCTGTCCTATCCAACAACGATGACATCAATAACAACAATAATAACTACAACAAGGGCACCAAAAGGGAATATATACATAAATACATACATACATACATACATACATACATACATACATACATACATAAATAAATAAAAAGGATAGGGAAGCTATCGGGGAAATGGAGGGGATATGGAGTTCTGGTGGTGGAATTGTATGGAGTTATACCCCTCTTATCCTATAGTTTTGTCAATGTTTCCTTTTTATAAATAAATTAAAATTAAAAATACATGTAAAAAGGAAGTTTCTATAGTATCAAAAAAATTAAATTTATAGAAACAAATTAAATAATCATACCCAGATAAATGAGTGGTTGTACAGTTTGACATGGTGAGCAGGCAACCAGACTGATGCTGCCTTCAATGTGTGAAATGGCTAAAGGAATAAACTACCTAAGGACTATGTCATAATGAAAGTATACAAGTATTGTGCTAGGTTTTTCAGCACCCATGACTAAAAAATTCTGATATATTGATAAGCTACAACTGAGAGACAGCAAGAATGCTCTCCTGGAAGGTTGCTTGCTTTGCTGTGTGTTTCACTTGAATTTGAGTCCAGGTCTGGATGTGGCGTGTGTGTGTGTGTGTGTGTGTGTGTGTGTGTGTGTGTGTGTGTGGCTTCAGTCTTGTGGTGTCTTTTCCTCTCTTTTTCTGTTGCTTCCTCTTTCTATCTGAAAAAGCATTCCACAACCAGTGAAACCCCAGTGACAATAATTAATTAATTAGAATTAATAAAAGAAATAGATCTTGAAATAAAAGAATTTAGCGATCAAGTTATTAGTTCACCCAGCAAAGCATAAATCATGTGGAGGACCTGGGTTTAAGACTCGATAATGACATAAAAAAAGAAGAAAAAAACATGAAAAGGGGAAGCTTTATGAGCAGCTGAGTGGCCTCTGTCTCTCGCTTTCTCTCACCCTCTAGTGTCTGTGTGTGGGAGGGGAAGAATTCTACAGAGAGTGGTGGAACCTCCTAGGTGTGAAGCATCAGGGAAGTCTTGGTGACAATAAATGCAAACATGTTATAAAATAATGAAATACTTTAAGAAGACATTGAATGGACTGTATGCAATGGCAGCTCTCATATTCATATATGGAGCATGGAGGTTGTGTAGAATTAATTAAATTTTTAAAATACAAAAAGATAAAAAGAAGTCTAATTCAAAATACTACAGTTGAAATTTTCAAGGAGTTGCATTTGAAGTTAAGAACAATAATAAACAAAATCAACATTAAAACAAAAAGGGGATTTCACTCAGTAAGGCAGTATTTTTCCCACTTTCTGTGCCACTCTCCATTTCTCTCTCATCCTCTATCTAGAGGAAAGAAAAAAGTGGCCCCCAGAGAGTGATGGAGCTCAGCGAGCAATAAGGCTCACTGATAACCCTGGTAGCTAAGTAATAATAATAATTTAAAAAATAATAGTGATGGGGAGAATGGGATTTAGTTCATTCTGTAGAACACACACTTTATACATCCAAGAGGCCCCAGGTTCAAGCTCCTGGCCACCACATGGAAGTACCATGCACAAGGGAAGCTTCATCCCTGGAGAATTGTTATGGTGTTTCTCCTCTTTCTGTATCTGTATAAAGAAGATACACTTTATCTACCACCTGAAAAGATGGGTCCTGAAATTGGTGCAACTCGGAATGTTGCTACTGATGACCACAGAATATGACCCTCAGACCTACAGGGATGCAGAGGTCACATAGGCTCATATCAAATCGATGCAGAGGTCACATAGCCTCATATCATATCAGACCTACAGGGATGCAGAGGTCACATAGCCTCATATCAAATCGATGGGGTTTACAGTCAGCAATATTTATATACCTTTCCCATACTTGGGAGCTACTCTCTTCCCTGATCCAGCTTTCTAGCCCTTTTTCCAGCCATGACATTATCTCCCCAGACAACAACTTGGGTTCACCTGCATATCAGATGTCAGGCTCAGGCAAAAACTAATAAAGTCATGGGACCTTTGGAATATACCTAAAATAGACCTATTAGCTATTTCAAAACTGGAGACCCTAAATCAACATCTGCAATGTTCCAGCCTTTAGATTCATGATTAGCCAACAATTTGTTTGGCTTTATATGTTAATTATCTTTTCAGCCACCAGGTTCCAGATGATACTATGATGCCAACGGGACTTCCCTGAACAGATGACCCCACCAATGTGTCCTGGAGCCCCACTTCCTCAGAGCCCTGCCCCACTAGGGAAAGAGAGAGATAGGCTGTGAGTATGGATCAACAGGCCAATGCCAATGTTCAGCAGGGAAGCAATTACAGAAGCCAGACCTTCCATCTTCTGCACCATACTCCCAGAGGGATAAAGAATAGGAAAGCTATCAGGGGAAGGGGTGGTATATGAAGTTCTGGTGGTGGGAATTGTACCCCTCTTATTCTATGGTCTTGTCATTGTTTCATTTTATTAATAAATAAACAAATAATAAAAATAATAGTGGTATTGCAAGACTACAAAGTAATCCATTTTCCCCCAGTAATGTGGGATCTCTTAAAGAAAGAAAGAAAAGACCCCTTGGGAAATGATGAAATAGAGTAGGTATGAAACCTCAGGGGAAATGGGGTGCAAGGGAAATATTAGTGTTAGAGTACAGTATTATTTCAACAACATAAAATCAATGCACTCAACTTTCACTTGGGTCAGAACTGTTGTAAAATGTTCTGTTAGTTTAGCTCTTCCATGTTCAGTTTATTTGCTTTCACTGGAACTTCTGTAGTAATTCAATAATGACTGAGACTTTCCTATATGCTAAATATATAGATATTGATAAAATCTAGACTTAGTCTATACTTAGTTTGCTATCAACAGGAGATATACATATGAAACTAAGCTTTATATATATGTGGCATAAGAGCAAACAAGTGTTTAGTGGCGGATATGATTAAATCAGCCTTGGCAAATGAGTTAGTGTGCTAGAACAAGCCATCTTAGAAACAGTGATATATGTCAGTCTAACATTAATATTTCAACCATTTTGACTATTATATAAACCCCTACAATAGTTTTATACTACCTATGTGTTTATGAAGGGAAGAAATACACACACACACACACACACACAATGGTAAGGTCATTAGTTAAGAGTGAAACAACATGCAACTTAGATTGGACTACAACTGGGGGGGGAAGAGAAAAATAATTAAAGAATGTTCTTTGATGCCCCAGGAAAACAGAAGACAGAGGCTGCTGAAATAAAATACGACATACTACACACAGGTTTCTTCAGTTGTGTGATTTTAAGTTCATAATGAGGCCGTCAGAAGGAGAAAGAGAAATCAGTGAATCACTCCAGGTCACAATGTTCTGGGGATTAAACATGAAACCTCAGAAATATAGTCCAACATTTTATCAGCTGAGTCATAATCCCAGCCATTTCTTTTTTTTTTAATCTAATACCTATTCAATGGATTATTAAAAAGGTGTAATTTATTTTATGTAAAATAAAATAAATAATAAGGATATTATGAGATATATTATGTTTGATAAAGGTTACTATAAACCCAACAAAAATGTTTTCAAACTTTAAAAAACATTTTATTTATTTATTAGTTTATTAGAGATAGAAACGGATGACAAAGGGGGAAGTAGTGACAGAGGGATAGAGAAAATTGCAGCTCCGCTTAAGCACTTGTGAAACTTCCCCCTGCAGTTGGGGACTAGAGGCTTGAACAGGGATCCCTGTGCACTGTGACATGGGCACTCTAACAGGTGTGGCACTGGTGAGCCCTATTTTCAAATATTTGAGTTAACTTCATATTTAATTTTAGTTTGGGATCATGAGGAATATAAGATTATACTATCTTACCAAATAAAAAGTTAAGAAATTCATAATATTGAATTAATAGGTTTTTTTTACTTCTATAACTCTAGAATATTTAATGAATTGCTAGATACATTAGGCACTGGGAAATAATAATGTTTCAAAAAATTATTATACCCCAATCTAACTTATTGTGAGGATTTTAATTTGTGATGTGTGTTCTTAACCACAAGCGCCACCACCTTGCCCCTATCCCATAACTGAGGTTTTTTTTAATTTGTAAAACATGTGATGAACTAAAACGTATCTATTAAAGCTGAATGTTAAAGTTTTATTCTTGATCTTTTTTCCTTAAATTTACTATTTACAGAGCTTATCTGTAACAAATACTTTGCATGACTACAACTCTCAAAGTTGAAATAAAAATAAAGAATTGTGGGGAGTCTGGAGGCAGCACAACGGGTTAGGCGCATGTGGCGCAAAGCGCAGACTGGTGTGAGGATCCTGGTTCGAGCCCTAGGCTCCCCACCTGCAGGAGAGTCACTTCACAAGCAGTAAAGCAGGTCTGCAGGTGTCTCTCTTTCTCTCCCCTTCTCTGCCTTCCCCATCTCTCTCCATTTATCTCTGTCCTATCCAACAACGACGACATCAGTAGTAACAACAATAACTACAAGACAAAAAAAAGAAATAAATGTTTTTTTAAAAAATAAATAATAAAAAATTGTGTCTCTAGAGGAGAAGCTATAGTGACCTAGTTTCAGGAAGTTGACTTTTTCCCAGAAAACAAATATCAAAACAACATATTTCAATAAATTTCATCAGAGCACAGCTGAGATGTCTGGTAAAGAAAACAGCATCAATATCTAAAGGTTGATGATTAAGCATAGATGACAGGAATAGGAGAGGTGGGAGAAAAAAATGCAAGTGGAGCAAATATCAGAATTATAGGGGTCTCAGAAGAAGAAGAGAGGGAGTCCGGCGGTAGCGCAGCAGATTAAGTGCACATGGTGCAAAGCACAAGGACTGGCATAAACAT
Source organism: Erinaceus europaeus (assembly GCF_950295315.1). Classification (NCBI taxonomy): domain Eukaryota; kingdom Metazoa; phylum Chordata; class Mammalia; order Eulipotyphla; family Erinaceidae; genus Erinaceus; species Erinaceus europaeus. The sequence goes on along the minus strand of NC_080185.1, from coordinate 109,218,133 downwards.
CCAGGTTGGAGCCCCTGGCTCCCCACCTGTAGGTGGGTCCCTTCACAGGTGGTGAAGCAGGTCTGCAGGTGTCTGTCTTTCTCTTCCCTTCTCTGTCTCCCTTCCTCTCTCGATTTCTCTCTGTTCTGTCCAGCAACAACAACAGCAATGACAACAAGGGCAACAAAATGGGAAAGATTGCCTCCGGGAGCAGTGGATTCATAGTGCTGGCACAGAGCCCCAGCAGTAACCCTAAAGGAAAAAAAAAGAGAGAGAGAGAGAGAGAGAGAGAGAAGAGAGAAAGGAGCAGAAATTATATTCTAAGAAGTAATAGCAGAAATTTTCCCAAATCTGGGAAATGGTAAGGATGTAGATATGCAGAAAGTAAAGAGAAATTCCAAATTCCTAAACCCAAATAGACCCACAACAAAATACATCATTGTTAAACTATCAAAGGGCAAGGATAGGGCTGGGTGGCAGTGCACCTGGTTGAGTACACATTACAATGCTGGACTCCCTGGGCTTGAGGCCCAGGTTCCCACCTTCAGGGGGAAAGCTTTGCAAGTGGTGAAGCAGTGCTGTAGGTCTCCCTCTCTCTCTTTCTCTCCCCCTCCCTCTCTACCTCCCCTTACCCTCTCAATTTCTGACTGTCTCTATCTAATAAACAAAGGTAATTAGAAAAGTATTTTTAAAAAGTCAAGGACATAGAAAATATTATATAAGCTGTCAGGGAAAATAGACTTGCATCAGACTTTTCAGCAGGAACCATGAAGGCCTAGAGAGAGTGGGATGACATATTCAAAGTGTTATAATAAAAGACAAGTTTCTCCCCCCAACCTAAGACATCTATCACAGGGAAATGAGCGTTTGTACCTATCTATCAACAACTACACTATAAACCATTAACACCCCCTCCCCAATAAAGTAGGAAAAAATTAAAAATGTAAAATAAAAAGAAGAAATGAAAACAACTTCCAGTCATGTATAATTGACCCTGCAAGACTATTATTCAAATATGAAAGGAGAGTCAGGCAGTAGCACAGCAGGTTAAGTGCAGGTGGCACAAAGCCCAAGGACCTGCCCCTGGCTCCCCACTTGCAGGGGAGTCAATTAGCAAGCAGTGAAGCAGGTCTTTCTCTCCCCCTCTCTGTCTTCCCCTCCTTTCTCCATTTCTCTCTGTCCTATCTAATGACATCAATAACAACTACAATAATTACAACAATAAAACAGCAAAGGCAACAAAAGGAAATAAATACTTAAAAAATCTTAAAAAAACCAAATATGAAAGAACAGTAAAAAATAGCACCAGATATACAAAAAGGGGCATTATAAAAATAGGAATAATTTCCATTATGTAAAGAAAAACACTAGAAAAAATTTGATGCAAGGTGGATGAAATATAATGCACAGTATTACAAAATTACCAGACTTGCTTTGTAAGACTGTCTGAAGGGAGTGTCACAGAAAAAGAAATAAGAAACGTTTCAATCTCACCAAGGGGATAAGCAGTAAAAACAGACCCAGAAATATAAACCATAGAAATATGACGACTAAAACAACAAGGGCAACAAAAGGGAATAAATAAAAAAATATTTTTAAAAATAAAAATAAAAAAGAAATATGACTTTAAATTATAAATGGGAAGATATGAATGTTGTTTTTCAAGCAAATAACAGTGAAACAAGAATAGCTTTAAAAAGACTCTCTTAGATGTATTTATATATAACATATTTATATGTAAATTATATGTAATAGTTTTGTATATAATACATTGGCATGCATACACAGTCTTTTTAAATGCTGTCAATTGCTCCCTAATACTTTTTAAACTATTCTACATGGCCTTTCTTTCTTTCTTTTTTTTAGAAAGGAGACGTTAACAAAATCATAGGAGGGAGGGGGGTACAACTCCACACAATTCCCGCCACCCAATCTCCATATCCCACCCCCTCCCCTATAGCTTTCCCATTCTATATCCCTCTGGGAGTATGGACCCAGGGTCGGGTCGTTGTGGGTTGCAGAAGGTGGGAGGTCTGGCTTCTGTAATTGCTTCCCTGCTGAACATGGATGTCGACTGGTCGATCCATACTGCCAGTCTGCCTCTCTCTTTCCCCACTAGGGTGAGTCACTGGGGAAGCAGAGCTCCAGGATATATTGGTGGGGTCTTCAGTCCAGGGAAGCCTGGCTGGCATCCTGATGGCATCTGGAACCTAGTGGCTGAAAAGAGAGTTAACATACAAAGCCAAACAAACTGTTGAGCAATCATGGACCCAAAGGTTGGAATAGTGGAGATGAAGTCTTGGGGGGTGCTCACTGCAAACTAGTGTACTACTGCTTTCAGGTATATATTAGCCCTAATGCAATAAAATTTAATGCAATACCCATCAAAGTTCCACCAAGCTTCTTTAAGAGAATAGAACAAACACTACAATCATTTATCTGGAACCTGAAAACACCTAGAATTGCCAAAACCATCTTAAGGAAAAGAAACAGAAATGAAGGCATCACACTCCCAGATCTTAAACTATATTATAAAGCCATCATCATCAAAACAGCATGATACTGGAACAAAAATAGGCACACAGACCAGTGGAACAGAATTGAAAGCCCAGAAGTAAATCCCAACACCTATGGGCATCTAATCTTTGATAAGGGGGCCCAAAGGATTAAATGGAAAAAGGAGGCTCTCTTCAATAAATGGTGCTGGGAAAACTGGGTTGAAACATACAGAAGAATGAAATTGAACCACTTTATCTCACCAGAAACAAAAATCAACTCCAAATGGATCAAAGACCTAGATGTCAGACCAGAAACAATCAAATACTTAGAGGAAAACATTGGTAAAACACTTTCCCACATACACCTCAAGGACATCTTTGATGAATCAAACCCAATTGCAAGGAAGACTAAAGCAGAAACAAACCAATGGGACTACATCAAATTGAAAAGCTTCTGCACATCCAAAGAAACTATTAAACAAACAGAGAGACCCCTCACAGAATGGGAGAAGATCTTCACATGCCAGACATCAGACAAGAAACTAATCACCAAAATATATAAAGAGCTCAGCAAACTTAGCACCAAAAAAGCAAATGACCCCATCCAAAAACGGGCAGAGGATATGAACAAAACATTCACCTCAGAGGAGATCCAAAAGGCTAACAAACATATGAAAAACTGCTCCAGGTCACTGATTGTCAGAGAAATGCAAATTAAGACAACACTGAGATACCACCTCACTCCTGTAAGAATGGCATACATCAAAAAGGACAGCAGCAACAAATGCTGGAGAGGCTGTGGGGACAGAGGAACCCTTTTACATTGCTGGTGGGAATGTAAATTGGTACAGCCTCTGTGGAAAGCAGTCTGGAAAACTCTCAGAAGGCTAGACATGGACCTTCCATATGATCCAGTAATTCCTCTCCTGGGGTTATACCCCAAGGACTCCACAACACCCAACCAAAAAGAGGTGTGTACTCCTATGTTCATAGCAGCACAATTCATAATAGCTAAAACCTGGAAGCAACCCAGGTGCCCAACAACAGATGAGTGGCTGAGAAAGCTGTGGTATATATACACAATGGAATACTATGCAGCTATCAAAAACAATGAACCCACCTTCTCTGACCCATCTTGGACAGAGCTAGAAGGAATTATGTTAAGTGAACTAAGTCAGAAAGATAAAGATGAGTATGGGATGATCCCACTCATCAACAGAAGTTGATTAAGAAGATCTGAAAGGGAAACTAAAAGCAGGACCTGATCAAATTGTAAGTAGGGCACCAAAGTAAAAACCCAGTGGTGAGGGGTAGACATGCAGCTTCCTGGGGCAGTGGGGGGTGGGAGTGGGCGGGAGGGATCGGTCACAGTCCTTTGGTGGTGGGAATGGTGTTTATGTACACTCCTAGCAAAATGTAGACATATAAATCAGTAGTTAATTAATATGAGAGGGGGAAAATCAATTGTATGTCTCAAAGTTTCTCAAAAGACAAACTGAATCTTTTTAATATATAGGCTATGTATTTGATATGCGGACTCTCTCAAAAGCCTAGACCAAGTAGATTAGAAGCATCCAATAGCACAGCTATATACAAGATACTGGATACTGTACAGCAAACCATAACAAAGGGACTTTTCAAAGTTAACCCAATTAACAAATAATGTGATGATAACATTAACTATCCATAGTCTTTTTGAACCCTAAGACAGCAGGAACCTCACATCTCCACCATAGAGCCTCTACTTCCCCCAGTCCTGGAACCCTTGGATAGGGCCCACTTTCCCGTATGCATCTCCCAATCCAAACCAAATAATATTGCATCCGCCGATCACAACCTAACCAATGCAACGATTGCCACCTCAACATGCTTCACCTCAGACTGTATCCAGAGACTTCACGTGTGGAATGACAACCCTTCAGCTTCATTACTCGGGTGAGACCTTTCCTTTCATAGTACACTCTAATTTCATCTCAGGTAGTTCACTTTCTAACAAAGTCCCATAACCTAGATATACACCAGTTTCTGTGAGAGAGAGCTTATGTGCACACGTATCCATAAACTACTGCAAAATATATACCTGAAAGCAGAAGTACACTAGAGTTTGCAGTGAGTACCTCCCTAACACTTCCTCTCCACTATTCCAAGCTTGGGATCCATGATTGCTCAACAAATTGTTTGGCTTCATATGTTAACTCTCTTTTCAATCACCAGGTTCCAGATGCCACCAGGATGCTGGCCAGGCTTCCCTGGATTGAAGACCCCACCAATGTGTCCTGGAGCTCAGCTTCCCCAGAGACACACCTTACTAGGGAAAGAGAGAGGCAGACTGGGAGTATGGACCGACCAGTCAACGCCCATGTTCAGCAGGGAAGCAATTACAGAAGCCAGACCTCCTACCTTCTGCAACCCGCAACGACCCTGGGTCCATGCTCCCAGAGGGCTAAAGAATGGGAAAGCTATCATGGGAGGGGGTGGGTTATGGGGATTGGTTGGTGGGAATTGTGTGGAGTTGTACCCCTCCTACCTTATGTTTTTGTTCATTAATCCTTTCTTTTTTTTTTTTTTAAGGACTTGTGCACTAATGGACATTTTTTTTTTATTAAAGAAAGGATTTTCACAGCCCCTCAGCTATGCCAGGGAGGTATAGGTTTTCTCCTGAGTTTCCCGGTTAGATCTCTGTACCCTGGTGTCCCTCCCTGTTGCTGCTCCAGATTCTGAGGGTAGTAGCAATGGAGACTCAGAGTTGCACTTGGTGAGTCTCTGGGGAGTCCTTTCCTCCCTTCAGCTGTCCCCTTGTTGTGGAGCAGACTGGAGGTGGTGTCTCCACTGATAAACTGTTGAACTGTTAGCAGTCACTTAATCTCTCCTTAGGCCCCTCTCTCCTCTCTGTCACCAGCCACGCGTGTTTGTACTCACGGGTCATTCTAGTCCTGTCTTGTTTCGGTCCAGGTGGTCTCCTTTGGTATTCCTAGTTGATCTTGGAGAGGAGAGGAGAGGAGAGGAGAGGAGAGGAGAGGAGAGGAGAGGAGAGGAGAGGAGAGGAGAGGAGAGGAGAGGAGAGGAGAGGAGAGGAGAGGAGAGGAGAGAAAGTGATCTGCTGCTCATAGCTCCGCCTCTGGAAGTCGAATCCTGCAGGCTCAATTTTAATGTGTTTTATGCCTTTGGGAATAAGGCTTTCAGGGTTAAAGTAGCTCTTGTGGATTTATCTTTATCATAATGATGTTAGTATATACTTGATCAAGGCAGTATAAATATATATTATGCATTTTATAATTACTAGTTCATATAGTTATGTTTTATGAAGTAAAATGTGATAGGAATTAGACTAATATCTCAAATTAGCATTTACTTTTTTGTTGGTGGTTATAGAAAATATTAATTGTTTAATAAATTGAAATGAGAATTGAATGTAGAGGAAATACACACTTCCTTATATGATTTGATTAAAATAGATTTTAGCTTCATTATAAAAATCATATGCTAAGTCTGAAATAAATCATACAAAACACTAACCCCTGAATTATATCTAGTGTGTCTAAAAATGTTCAATATGAACCTTCCAGTCCCATATGACAATATTAAGCTCACTAACCAGTACTGCTTACACTGTTAGAAGGTAATTTTCTTCCTGGATAACGATTCACCCTTATGGATCAGTACTGAGAATACCTGAAAAGAGTGGCCTATGTTGATATTTGTAGAGAAACATCATTTTGAGCACTCACCATGTCTTACTAAATCTGCCTTCGCTCTCCTCTCAGGAAACGCTTCGTCAAAGGAGATGTGTTCCTTAACAATAGTCTGATATAAGAGAGAAAGTCATTAAATAAAAATCGCCAGTCCTCTTACCTCACATTTGTAGCACACATCTGACTTCAGAACATCTTATCATGGAACAAAACATCAAATTTCTAATAGATGGCTAATAATTGTAATCTGTAGAAAATGTAAAAATACAGGAAAGTAAATGTTGGTGCTTCCTTGATTCACGTTTAAAGGTGAATTTTCTCCTCGAGCTGGGAAGGTGACTTTCTTGTAGAGAAAAGAAATTGCATGTGTAAGATTCTGAGTTCAATTTCCTACAGTGGATAGGCAGCAGTGATGCTTTGTTTTTCTTCTCTCTCATTTATACATAATTAAATGTTCTTTTTTTTTTTTTTTTTAAAGGAGGCTTTCTTTTTGTTGGTGCACTCTGAGGCATATTCTCCACAGTAGCACTAAGGATAAGTGAGATTTGCAAAATCTCAATATATAATGCATATGTAAATAGAGGAATTCTAATTCAAATCAGTTTTAGAAAAGTGGATGGGGTGGGATGGGGGTAGATAGCATAATGATTAAGCAAACAGACTCTCATTTCTGAGGCTTCAAAGTTCTGTATGTCCTTTGCCCACACATGCTTAGTTCACTTCATTGTCACTAACCTATACCAGAATGGGACATTGGTGACTGAAGGAATAAGTCCCCCAAGTTGATTCAATTAGAAATCCCCCATATAGAAAGCTAGGCGATTTTAGCAATTAAGAGCAAACCTTTAAAGGACTAGATAATGAAGGAGTTTCCCCCTTTTACCTACCCTAGGACAGCAGAGAATTTCTGATTAACTAAGAATGCTACCGAAACCTGTCTGTCTTGTAACCTTTGTGCCACGATGATTATCGCTTGCTTTCTGGCACAGGATGGTAGTTTTGGAATGTACTCATGTGACCCCCTTGAAGCCCCCCACTCCTGTTCCCTTTAAAAGGAGATGAGCTCCCAGCATCTGGGTCTCTCTCCCATACAACAGGGCCACTGCTGGCACTCCAGCTTGGGAGGGAACCCCTCAGATTTCCTGAGGTCCCAGTGTTCTATGTCTGTTCTGTGTCTGTACATGTGTAAGTTTGTAATAATGGCTATTCTCTGTGTTTGTGTGAATAAATAATTCAACTTCCCCCATTTCTTGTGTCAGCCTCAGTTTGTCTCAGTTTGTAGTGGGTAGGGTCAGAAGCAAAATACTTAACAGTGACAATTATGAATCTTCATTTGCACATCATAAACAACCAAAGTACATAGTTTACCTTAAGATTTACTCTGTGTTGTATATTAGATGAGCTCTGACAAATGTATAATGACATATATTTACCAATAAAGTATCATACATTGCATTTTAACTGCCTTAAAAGTCCTCTTTGCCCTGATTATTCATACCTTCTCTCCATCTCTCTAAACCTTGGCAATCAATAATTTTGCTTTTTCCTGAATGTCATGTAGTTTGGATCATGCAGAGTGTATCCTTTCCAAACTGATTTCTATCACTTAATCAATCATAGGTTTTTGTTTGTTTGTTTGTTCCCTATCTTTTTATGACTTGATCATTCATTTCTTTTTAACATTGTTTGGCTGTCTATTTTCAGGAATCATGAATAATACAAATAGGCATTTGTGTAGACATAAAATTTCAAATTCTTTAGGGAAATATCGAGGGCCTTGTGGTAAAAGTATATTTAGTTTTGTAAGAAACTGTCCTTCATAGTAGCTGTGCTATTGTTGTATTCCATCAACAGTGAATGACAGTTCATGCCGCCCCATTTTTGGTGTTGTCACTGTTAGGGGTTTGGTCATTTTAACCACTGTATAGTGGCATCTGTTTTAATTTGCATTTCCCTGATGACATATGATGTGGAACATCTTTTCATATGCTTATTTGCCATCTGTAGAGACCTCTCTTTTTAAAGTTCTTTGGATGCTTTAGTGCAGAGTCTGGAATGAAAGAGGGCAACACACCACTTCACATGAACCACATCTGGCCACTACCTGGTTTTGCAAATGCAGTTTTAATGGAACATAGCCATGTCCATTTGTTTCTCTGTTGTCTATGGTTGTTTGCATGTGCCCATGGGATGTTTGAGTAGTTGTGACAGAGACCATATGACTTTCAAAGCCTGAAATATTTATTATCTGTCCCTTTATAGAAAATGTTTTCTTACTAATGTCTTAGAGTTAGAGTAATAAGAGCCTTCAAAATTACTTTAGAAAGAGCTGGGGGTAGCTGAGGACTTGTACTCTGACTCAGAAAGACATGGCTGGTAGCTTCAGGTTCTTCAGTACTGCATCAAAGTGGATTATTTTCCTGGAAAATGCTCCTAGTGGTCTGAGAGAAATAAAACTAGGTTTTGAGTTAACTTTAGACCTCTGAAACATTAACTGGTAATTGTTTATTTGATACGTGTTTGGGATTGCAATTTTACTTATGGCAACATAGTAAACAAACATGAAATTACAGTAACAAGGAGATTCTTCTTTATACTGGCAAATAATAATATTGAAAAAGTGGCACATTGCAAGTATTCCTGCAAATGTGAGAAATAGCAATTCATAAGGACTTCCCTTATGTCATGCTGTTGGATATATTTGACGGTTACAAATCTGGATTTTTGTCAGTACTTAGTCAAATCACAAATGAATGTACTCCATGATTTATTTAGTGCTACCACTGAGCATACATCTGGAACCTATCCAAATGTCTTCCACAGTTAAATGGATAAACGAATTGTGATATATTCAGACAACTGAAGAATATTTTGATACCCTGAATTCATTTCCTAGGTTTTATCTAGTGTTATGCCTCAACTTGGGTAGTTTAAACATAGAATTTTATTGTCTTACTATACTGGAGACTAGAAGTCCAAAATCAAGGTGTTGGCAGTAGCATGCTGCCTCTGAAAATTATGGGAAATAAACTTTCCTTACTTCTTTCCTGCTTCGGTGGGTTTCAGGCAATCATACTGGTTTATAAATAAATCACTCTAAGCATCATCACGTGGTCTGCTATCTGAGAATGTCTGTGTACATGTCCAAATTATCCCTTTCTATAAGGGAATCAGTCACATTGGAGTGTGCTCTGTCATGCAACTGAAGCATATTAGTCCATTCCTCTATCATGTAAGAGTTTTCTCTTCTGCTCACATGTCTGGGTATCCTCTTATAAGGATTCTATTCATACTGGAGTAAGGGCATACCGTACTCCAGTATGATCTCATCTTAGCTTAATAAATTATATCTGCTGATGCTATTTCAAAATGTTGTCACATTCAGTGGTACTGGATGTTAGGCTTCAATATATCTTTTTGGTTGGAGACTAAATTCAACCTACAATACAAGCAGTATATATATATATATATATATTCTAAGGGAAATCCTGATGAGAAATAATATATCTTGCATAAAACAATTTAAATAACATTCCAAAAAAATAAAATGAGTGTATAATACCATATTTGCCTACAATTGCAAAGGGGACAGTGTCAAAGGTAATATAGATATATTTTAAAGGGTCAAGAGGTGTCTTTGGGGGGATGGTGCTTGTGTTTATTATCTTGACTTAAAGATTCTATATATATGTTATAATTTGTCAGATTAGCAGCTCGGGAAGGAGCTCAACAGGTAAAGTATCTCTCTTTCATGCCTGAGGTTTTTGGCTCAATCCCTAACACTACATGTACCAGATTGGCCTCTCTCTCTCTCTCTCTCTCTCTCTCTCTCTCCCTACTCCCTAATGTGAAACTCTGTCTCATATATATATAGACAAATCTTTTAAAGCCTGTCAGAATCAGAAATAGAAGATAGTTTAACAAGTAAATTGTTTGCCTGACCATGCAAGAAGTCCTAGGTTCTAGTTGCAACACCGCAAGAGAGCATCTCAGCACTAGGGAAGCTCCAAGGATGGTGGAACAATAGGTTGTGTTTCTCCCTGTCTCTCTGTGTCTATTTCTTACTCTTTGTCTCTATCTGAAATTATGCTTGTTGGGATCTTAAATTTTATATAGACTTTGAAACTGAAATATAAGGAAAGAAAACATAATTATTGTTAAGATATATATTTTCTTTATTCGGGGATTAGTGGTTTATAGTCAACTATAAAATACAGTAGTTTGTACATATGTAACATTTCTCTGTTTTCCACATAACAATCTAACCCCCACTTAGGTCTTCCTCTACCATCATGTTCCAGGACCTGAACACTACCACCACGACCACCCCTACCCCAGAGTCCTTTATTTTGCTGCAATGCATCAATGTTAAAATATTTTATTTAGGGAGTTGGGTGGTAGCGCAGCGGGTTAAGCGCATGTGGTGTGATGTGCAAGGACTGGCATAAGGATCCCGGTTCGAACCCGGGCTCCCCATCTGCAGAGGAGTCACTTCACAGGAGGTGAAGCAGGTCTGCAGGTGTCTATCTTTCTCTCCCCCTCTGTCTTCCCCTCATCTCTCCATTTTTCTCTGTCCTATCTAACAACTATGACATCAATAGCAATAACAATAATAACTACAACAATAAAAATACTGTATTTATTACGAGAGAGATGAATTATTTCCCTAGCTACTTCATAAAAATATTTTATTCAACCCACAATATATCTTTAATTTTTGCCTCACATAAACATGTTTGCTATTGAAGAGGAAAAATGTATTATTTTTTCAAAAAAGTTCTTGGTATATCATACTTTTTCAATCATGTTGTGATGGTCTAAATATATAGTCCTGGATTTAAGATCTACTATTTCTCCCCAGGAAATGTTTAAACCAACACTACTGTCATTAAATTAAAGTGAATAAAAATACTTGTTTTTGACTCTCAGAAGAACAGAGTAGATTTTACTGTATAATCGTTAAGTGTCCCTGATCTAGAAATTAATTCTACTTGAGCTTTTCTTTGCATGTATGCACATCTCATTATAACATTAAGCCAGAAGTTAGGGAGCAAGCAAGCTACCGTGCACAATTGTTAACGGTATTGGTAGGAAAGGGATCCATTTATAATACAACCATAAAAAAACATTAAGTCTGGGATTCGACTTCCGGAGGCGGAGCTATGAGCAACAGATCGCTTTCTCTCCTCTCCTCTCTCCTCTCCCCTATCAACTAGGAATACCAAAGGAGACCACCTGGACCGAAACAAGACAGGACTAGAATGACCACAGGAACCCAGTAAATCACCCGTGAGTACAAACACGCGTGGCTGGTGACAGAGAGGAGAGAGGGGCCTAAAGAGAGATTAAGTGACTGCTAACAGTTCAACAGTTTATCAGTGGAGACACCACCTCCAGTCTGCTCCACAACAAGGGGACAGCTGAAGGGAGGAAAGGACTCCCCAGAGACTCACCAAGTGCAACTCTGAGTCTCCATTGCTACTACCCTCAGAATCTGGAGTAGCAACAGGGAAGGACACCAGGGGACAGAGATCTAACCGGGAAACTCAGGAGAAGACCTATACCTCCGTGGCATAGCTGAGGGGCTGTGAAAGTCTCTTTGCATAACCACTGGATTATGTCTGCCACACCCTGCTTTATCTCTTGGTCAGGAGTCAGTGATTAAGCTAAGAAGCCTATTGAAAGTTTAAAAGCCCTCAGGCTCCCATAGCCTACAGGGAAGAAAAAAAAAAGAGGCTTTTACACCACTGAGCTCCAACTTAGGGATTGAAAAAACTGTTAAATTCCACCACGGTAAACCCTTTAATTAAATTACTTAGACACAAGTCAATCCAGGCAATAGTGGTCAATAATTTGAAAAGTACTGATAAAGGGACTCATAACATAATATATAAAATGGTTAAAACAATAAGAAAAAATATTGGAGACTTGAACCAGGACAAGAGTCCAGCTAAAAGTCCTCCAGAGGGTGAAGCACAAAACAACGAGTTCAACATCCAAACATTAGCTAAGGAAATAATAACAGGAGTGAGTAAAGAATTTGAAAAAATTGTAATCAGAAATGCAGGAACAACAAATGAGAAAATGGAAGAAAATTCTAATAATCTCATGGTTATTAGAGAGCTGAAAGCTGAAATCGCTGAGCTAAGAAGGCAACTAGCTGAACAAGCTAAAGCAGTATCAGAGCAGGGCAACAAAATAGATGAACTCCAGAAAGCAGTAGAGGGCAGAGAGAATAGAATCTATGAGGCTGAAAACAGAATTAGCAAGATTGAGGATGAATTAGAGACAACTAAAAAAGAAGTAAGAGATCTCAAAAAGAGCTTAAGAGATGCTGAAAACAACAACAGAGTCCTATGGGATGACTTCAAAAGAAACAATATACGCATTATTGGCATACCAGAGGAAGAAAGAGAAGGGGAGGAAGAAAGCATTCTCAAGGCCATAATAGCTGAAAATTTCTCTAGTCTAGACAACACCAAAGACATAAAGATTCAAGAAGCCCAGAGGGTCCCAAACAGTATTAACCCAGACCTAAAGACACCAAGACATGTCATACTTAGATTGGAAAGGAATAAGGATAAAGAAAGGATCCTCAAGGCTGCAAGAGAAAAACAGAGTCACCTACAAAGGAAAACCCATAAGATTAGCAGCAGACTTCTCCATACAAACACTACAGGCCAGAAGAGAATGGCAAGATATCTATCGAGTGCTCAATGAGAAAGGCTTTCAGCCAAGAATACTATATCCTGCTAGACTGTCATTCAGACTAGATGGAAGCATCAAAACCTTCTCAGACAAGCAACAGTTGAAGGAATCAACCATCACCAAGCCTGCCCTGAAAGGAGTTCTGAAGGGTCTCCTATAAACAACCAGACCACCACAAATAGGACATATATCAAAACACTCTAAAACTCTACAAGAATGGCATTAAAATATCTTCAATCTTTGATATCAATAAATGTGAATGGCCTGAATTCACCTATTAAAAGACACAGAGTAGGAAGATGGATCAGAAAACACAACCCAACAATATGTTGTCTACAGGAAACTCACCTAACTCAACAAGACAAACACAGACTTAAAGTGAAAGGATGGAAAACTATCATACAAGCCAATGGCCCACAAAAAAGGGCAGGAACAGCTATTCTCATATCTGACATGATAGACTTTAAAATAGATAAGATTAAAAAAGATAGGAATGGACACTACTTAATGCTCAGAGGATCAGTCAATCAAGAGGACTTAACAATTATTAATATCTATGCACCCAATGAGAAGCCATCTAAATACATCAAACTTCTACTGAAAGAGCTACAGCAATATATTAACAGTAACACAATCATAGTAGGGGACTTCAACACCCCACTATCTCAACTTGACAGATCATCCAGGAAGAAAATCAGTAAAGACATAAGGGAGCTAAATGAAGAGATAGATAAACTAGAACTATTGGACATTTTCAGAGTCATTCATGCCAAGAAACTGGAATACGCATTTTACTCAAATCCACATGGATCATTCTCAAGGATAGACCATATGTTAGGCCACAAAGACAGCATCAGCCAATTCAAGAGCACTGAAATCATCCCAAGCATCTTCTCAGACCACAGTGGAATTAAACTAACACTTAACAATCAACAAAAGATTAGTAAAAGTCCCAAAATGTGGAAGCTCAACAGTACATTTCTTAACAACTTCTGGGTCAAAGAGGAAATCAAGGAAGAAATCAAAATGTTTCGAGAGTTCAATGAAAATGAAGACACAAGCTATCAAAATATTTGGGACACAGCTAAAGCAGTCCTAAGAGGGAAGTTCATAGCTATACAAGCACACATTAGGAAACAAGAAAAGGCACAAATAAACAGCCTGATTGCACATCTTAAAGACCTAGAAGAAGAACAACAAAGGAATCCTAAAGCAACCAGAAGGACAGAAATCACTAAAGTTAGGGCAGAAATAAATAACATTGAGAATAGGAAAACCATACAAAAGATCAATGAAAGTAAATGTTGGTTCTTCGAAAGAGTAAACAAAATCAACAAACCTTTAGCCAGACTCACAAAGCAAAAAAGGGAGAAGACCCAAATAAATCGGATAGTAAATGAAAGAGGAGATATCACAACAGACACCGCAGAAATTCAACATATCATGCGAGGCTTCTATGAACAACTATATGCCACCAAGCTAGAGAACCTGGAAGAAATGAATGATTTCCTAGATACCTACCAACTTCCAAAACTAAGTAAAGAGGAAGTGGATAACATGAACAGGCCCATCACAGCTAATGAAATTGAAAGAGTTATCAAAAATCTTCCCAAAAATAAAAGTCCTGGACCAGATGGTTTTACAAATGAATTCTACAAAACTTTCAAAGAAGAACTAATACCTCTACTTTTAAAAGTCTTCCAGAAGATTGAAGACACTGGAATACTCCCTGCCAGCTTCTATGAAGCCAACATCACCCTGATACCAAAAGCAGACAGGGACACAACCAAAAAAGAAAACTACAGACCAATATCTCTGATGAACATAGATGAGAAAATATTGAACAAAATTCTAGCAAACCGGATACAGCAGTATATCAAAAAGATTGTTCATCATGACCAAGTGGGGTTTATCCCAGGCATGCAAGGTTGGCTTAATATACGTAAATCAATCGATGTGATCCATCACATCAACAAAAGCAAGACCAAAAACCACATGGTCATATCAATAGATGCAGAGAAAGCCTTTGACAAAATACAACATCCCTTTATGATCAAAACACTACAAAAAATGGGAATAGATGGAAAATTCCTCAAGATAGTGGAGTCTATATATAGCAAACCTACAGCCAACATCATACTCAATGGTTAAAAACTGGAAGCATTTCCCCTCAGATCAGGTACTAGACAGGGCTGCCCACTATCACCATTACTATTCAACATAGTGTTGGAAGTTCTTGCCATAGCAATCAGGCAGGAGCAAGGAATTAAAGGCATACAGATTGGAAGAGAAGAAGTCAAACTCTCCTTATTTGCAGATGACATGATAGTATACATGGAAAAACCTAAGGAATCAAGCAAGAAGCTTTTGGAAATCATCAGGCTATACAGTAAGGTGTCAGGCTATAAAATTAACATTCAAAAGTTAGTGGCATTCCTCTATGCAAACACTAAGTTAGAAGAAATTGAAATCCAGAAATCAGTTCCTTTTTCTATAGCAACAAAACCAATAAAATATCTAGGAGTAAACCTAACCAAAGAAGTGAAAGACTTGTATACTGAAAATTATGAGTCACTACTCAAAGAAATTGAAAAAGACACAAAGAAGTGGAAAGATATTCCATGTCCATGGGTTGGAAGAATTAACATCATCAAAATGAATATATTACCCAGCTCCATCTACAAATTTAATGCTATCCCCATCAAGATCCCAAGCACATTTTTTAGGAGAATAGAAAAAATGCTACAAATGTTTATCTGGAACCAGAAAAGACCTAGAATTGCCAAAACAATCTTGAGAAAAAAGAACAGAACCGGAGGCATCACACTCCCAGATCTCAAACTGTATTATAGGGCCATTGTCATCAAAACTGCTTGGTACTGGAACATGAACAGACACACTGACCAGTGTAATAGAATTGAGAGCCCAGAAATGAGGCCCCACACGTATGGACACCTAATCTTTGACAAAGGGGCCCAGACTATTACATGGGGAAAGCAGAGTCTCTTCAACAAATGGTGTTGGAAACAATGGGTTGAAACATGCAGAAGAATGAAACTGAATCACTGTATTTCACCAAATACAAAAGTAAATTCCAAGTGGATCAAGGACTTGGATGTTAGACCAGAAACTATCAGATACTTAGAGGAAAATATTGGCAGAACTTTTTTCCGCATAAATTTTAAAGACATTTTCAATGAAACGAATCCAATTACAAGGAAGACTAAGGCAAGTATAAACCTATGGGACTACATCAAATTAAAAAGCTTCTTCACAGCAAAAGAAACCACTACCCAAACCAAGAGACCCCTCACAGAATGGGAGAAGATCTTTACATGCCATACATCAGATAAGAGTTTAATAACCAACATATATAATGAGCTTGCCAGACTCAACAACAAGACAACAAATAACCCCATCCAAAAATGGGGGGAGGACTTGGACAGAATATTCACCACAGAAGAGATCCAAAAGGCCGAGAAACACATGAAAAAATGCTCCAAGTCTCTGATTGTCAGAGAAATGCAAATCAAGACAGCAATGAGATATCACTTCACTCCTGTGAGAATGTCATACATCAGAAAAGGGAACAGCAGCAAATGCTGGAGAGGGTGTGGGGTCAAAGGAACCCTCCTGCACTGCTGGTGGGAATGTCAATTGGTCCAACCTCTGTGGAGAACAGTCTGGAGAACTCTCAGAAGGCTAGAAATGGACCTACCCTATGACCCTGCAATTCCCCTCCTGGGGATATATCCTAAGGAACCCAACACATCCATCCAAAAAGATCTGTGTACACATATGTTCTTGGCAGCACAATTTGTAATAGCCCAAACCTGGAAGCAACCCAGGTGTCCAACAACAGATGAGTGGCTGAGCAAGTTGTGGTATATATACACAATGGAATACTACTCAGCTGTAAAAAATGGTGACTTCACCGTTTTCAGCCGATCTTGGATGGACCTTGAAAAAATCATCTTGAGTGAAATAAGTCAGAAACTGAAGGATGAATATGGGATGATCTCACTCTCAGGCTGAAGTTGAAAAACAAGATTAGAAAAGAAAACATAATTAGAACCTGAACTGGAGTTGGCGTATTGCACCAAAGTAAAAGACTCTGGGGTGGGTGGGTGGGTGGGGTGAATACAGGTCCATGAAAGATAATGAATGACATAGTGGGGGTTGTATTGTTAAATGGGAATCTGGGGAATGTTATGCATGTACAAACTATTGTATTTACTGTTGAATGTAAAACATTAATTCCCCAATAAAGAAATAAATTATTTAAAAAAAACTACAACAACAATTAAAAAAAAATTGAGCCTGCAAAAATAACATTTGGATAGTGCCCTGCTTTAGCATGTGTGTGTTTTTTTGGTTTGTTTTGTTGTTGTTTTGTTTTCTTACTTATGGTAGGATGTTATAAAGAATAACTTCAAAAGTTAAAGTTACAAAGTGAACACATGTCAAATGTTTATTCCAGTAATGAGAGAAATAATGAAGGAAATAGAATATGGGATAGCTGGTTCAAAGGAAAATTTTATGTTGTCAGCTTAAGAAGGGCATGCTGAAAAACAGTTTCTAGATCTGAGATCTGCTCTCTCCCATGGTTCCTCCCTAGGAGATTCCTTGATCTCAAAGGTGATCTTCATTCTGCCTTCAGGGCCCCACCTATGAAATTAATTTTTGACAAACACATATTTTGAGGTGGATGATAGCAGATGTCTCCTCTCCCACATTTGTAATTTTTAAAAAATTATGTTATGAGTTTATTTTTAATTGAAGCAGTACAAAAATATGGGTGGAGGAAGTGGTACATAGGTTACCCAATTTCTTATAATTAAGATGTTAGTAAATATGTTTCATGCTTTATCTTTACGCAATATTTTTCTCTGTTCAAATTTCTCCATCAGTATTCAACCGTCCAGCAATAAATATTTCAAATTCCCTGAGAGGCTCACTGTTATATTTAATCTACCCACCTATAATTTAACAGTACTAATCACAGCAGTTCATGGTACAAATTCGTAATAACTCCTCAGCAACACAAATTTTCATTTTTCTATCCTTTTCTCTAGCATTTTAAAGCATAGCCACTGGGGAGAGAGTAGTGAGCAAAAGAAAAAAAGGTATGTGTGTGTGTGGGGGGGGGGGGATCTAGGCAGTTATCTTCATAATACTTAAAATCTAGGAAGGACAACTGAGAATAAGTAACTGATCACTTACATAAAACTAAAATCGTAACCAAAACATATGCTAAGAATTGTCGGTTATAGAATCCTGAAGGCAAGCGACTAGGAGAATGAATAAGTCTTAAAAAAAAGAGCAATGAAGTAAGATTTAAGAAGATAAAGCATTTAGTTATTTAGATTTATTTTCTGTCATTTCACAATCTTTGGAGATGTACCAAAATATGGTATGCCTCCACTGACAAGTTTGATAGACTTCAGCACCCTTCAGATTTTGTAGAACATTTCTGAAAATGTACACAACAGAAACATGACAGTGTTATCGGTAGCTTATCAGTCTCCTCAGCCCATTTATATGTCCTCATCTAAAGGGTTGCCTTAGTAACTCTCCAACAAAAGTAGATTTCTACAGCTTTCTCCAAATACTACCCACATAATTGCTCGATTTAGTCACTGCAGTGGAGGCAGGAAGTAATTTATCTCAAATATGGCTTGCTTCTGACGCTAACAGTTTGAAGACCAAAAATCTAGTGAAAAAAGCTAAAAGTGTCAAATAGATTAAAAGAGCAACCACATAAGATACTATAGAGGTATGATGGATATAGAGATCTTTCTTATAGCAGTAAAGAGTAGACTAACTTAATTTTTGGAAAATTGAGTATGCATGTTAGAAATGAAAGGTAGTTTATTGTAAGATTAAAAGAATTTTGTAGAAGTTTTCTGATCTCAGACTTCTTGAAATGTGTTATTAGAATTCTTACTGAGGACACCTAATTTTTTATAAGGGGGCCCAAACTATTAAATAGAGAAAGGAGAGTCTTTACAATAAATGCTGGGAAAATTGGGTTGAAACGTACAATGAAACTGAGCGACTATATCTTACCAGAAACAAAAGTCAACTCCAAATGGATCAAGGACCTGGATTTTAGACTAGAAACTATCAAATACTTAGAGGAAAACATTGGTGGAATTTTTTCCCATCTAAATCTCAAGGGCATCTTTGATGATACAGACCCAATTGCAAGGAAGACTAAAACAAAAATAAACTAATGGGACTACATCAAATTGAAAAGCTTCCGACATACAGACCCAGTTGCAAGGAAGACTAAAACAAAAAGAAATTAATGGGATTACATCAAATTGAAAAGCTTCTGACAGCAAAAGAAACCATCACCTAAACAGAGACTCCTCACAGAATGGGAGAAGATCTTTACATGCCAAACATCAGATAAGAGGCTAATAACCAAAATATATACAGAGCTCACCAAACTTTGTAACAGAAAAGCAAATGACTCAATTCAAAAGTGTGCAGAGGATATGAACAGAATATTCACTATAAAAGAGATACAAAAGGCCAACAGACATATGAACTAAAAGGTATTTATATACTTTTCCCATATTTGAGAGCCACACTCTGCCTTGATCCAGCTTTCAGCTTTCTAATTTTATTCTCTAATTGTCTAATTTTATTATCAACTCTGATACAATCTCTGACACAATCTTCCCAGACAATACTTTTAGCCCACCAGCATGTTAGCTGTCAAGCTCAGGCAAAAATTAGTAAAGTCATGGAATATATCTAAAGTAGACTTCCTAACATAAAGACCCCAAATCTCATCTGCTACACTCTTACCTTTAGGTTCTTGATTATAAAACAATTTGTTCTGCTATGTATCTTAATGCCTTTCAGCCAGCAAGTTGCAGTTGCTACCATGACACAAACCTGACTTCCTTGGGCAGATGACCTCACCATTGTGTCATGGAACCCCACTTCCCCAGGCTGGGGTATGGATTGACCTATCAAGGCCCATGTGTAGCAGAGAAGCAATTACAGAAGCCAGACCTCCCTCAGTTTTGCCTGTTACTTCAATTCTTTAAAGAAAGATCATTTTGTCTATTATCTAGATGCAAAGTCTAGTTGCTGCATGTTGGCTGAGATGGGGGCATAAGGCTTAATGATTCTTGTCTCTTCCAAATCTTTGACGGCCTCTCCACCTTTCTTCCTATCTCTCCTTCCTCCCATGGAAGAAGGGGTTATTTGAGAATTATAACCTACTCTCCAGCCCCCATTGAATTTTTCTTTAAATAAAGTTTGAGATTTTGTAACATGAAAGTGTCATATATATATATATATATATATATATATATATTATTTCAGCCCCTTCTATTTTTGTAACTAAAGGGTTACTTTTTAACTTGTGAAGTTTATAGCTCAAGACGAGTTAAGTCCAAGGTATTTTAATACAAAATAAATGTTTGTTATGGAAACCTATACTTCATTTCAGAAAGTCCATTTCTTTTCTAACAACCACACTTGTTGGTGCAAAATAACTTCTAGATCTTAAATACCACTTCAGCACTGTTTTTGTTAGTCTTAGTATATTGCACTTTAAAATTTACCAGCTGCTATAAAGATAAAATTTTATTAATGAGACAAGAAATGAATTCAAAACATCTTTCACAATATGGCAATTTAGGCCATTCTGTTCAGGGCTAGGGAGATAGCATAATGGTTATGCAAACAGACTCTCAAGCCTGAGGCTGCAAGGACCAGTGTTCAACACCCCCAACACACACACACACACACACACACACACACACACACAGAGAGAGAAGCAACCAATAGCACAGCTAAATACAAGATACTGGGTACTGTACAGCAAACCCTAACAAGAGGGGTTATTTTGCTTATCCATTAAAATTAATTAATCGATGGGGTTTACAGTCAACAATATTTATACCCCTTTCCCATATTAGGGAGCTACTCTCTTCTCTGATCCAGCTTTCTGGTCTTTTTCTGGCCATGACATCATCTACCCAGACAATAACTTGGATCTACCTGCATATCAGATTTCAGGCTCAGGAAGAAAAAAAAAAGCTAGTATAGCCACAGGCCCTTTGGAATATGACTAAAATATGCCTACTAGCTATCTACAAAATGGAGGACCCCCCAACTCTTCATCTGCACTATTCCAGCCTTTAGGTTGATGATTAATCAACAATTTGTTTGGCTTTGTATGATAACTTACTTTTCAGCCACCAGGTTCCAGATGCCAGCATGATGCTGACCAGACTTCCCCGGACAGACAACCCCACCAATGTGTCCTGGAGCTCTGCTTCCCCAGAGCCCCAACCTACTAGGGAAAGAGAGAGGCAGGCTGGGAGTATGGGTAGATCTGTCAACGCCCATGTTCAGCGGGGAAGCAATTACAGAAGCCAGACCTTCCACCTTCTGCATCCCACACGACCTTGGGTCCATACTCCCAGAGGGTTAAAGAATAGGAAAGCTATCAGGGGAGGGATGGGATACGGAGATCTGGTGGTGGAAACTATATGGAGTTGTACTCCTCTTATCCCATGGTTTTTTCAATGCTTCCCTTTTATAAATAATTTTTAAAAATCGGTTATGTACTTATTTGAGAGGGGGAAAGAGAAAAAAATTGAGAGCATTGCTCTAGAATATTCAATGCCAGGGGTCAAACTTGGGTTCCCATGCATCTTCTAGGTTGTTATCTTTCATTCTTTCTTTCTTCCTTCCTTCCTTTCTTTCTTTCTTTCTTTCTTTCTTTTTCTTTTTCTCTTTTTACCAGAGCACTGTTCAGCTCTGACTTGTGGTGTTACAGGGGATTGAACCTGGGACTTTGGAGCCTCAGGCATGAGAGTCTCTTTGGATAACGATTATACTATCTCTCCTGCCCTAGGTTGCTATTTTTATACCACTTTTACGTTTGTTTGTTTGTTTTTATTCCACTTATGTCTCAGCAAGGTATGATGCATACATATATAGACTTATCTGCCAACCAAAAGGGAACCCATTAATTTTAATTTGTCAGGTTTTTATCCATTACTTCCAGAATATAGGATTCTTGATTTATGAACATAACTTATGATATAAGTGGTTATTCTTGGCTTTATCCCTTCCATCTTCTTGAAAATGATTCTGTTGCTACTGCTGCTGCTAGTAAGTTTTAAAAGTTGTCTGTTGAATACTAAATATGTTCTGAATAATTTAGATATATAGTTCTAATTTTTAAGGAAAATGAAGAAATGTGGCTGGAGAAGTAAATAAATAGTCTAAGGCCATAGAACTGTAAGTGTCATTGTAAGTGTAAGAGGTTGCATTATTATCAAGGACTGTCAGAATATCAAGATTTTGCTTTATCTTTTATATCACCCTTCCCTCCTTGATGTGTTTAGAAAGTCATTAAACCATGAAGATTACCCGAAGTCATGTGTCTAAAAGCTAAAAGAACCTAGGGCACCTCTCCAAAAATGCTTTCCTGAATTTTATTGTAAATACAGGGTCATTCCAAACTGCTTCTTCATTTTAAAAATAACCCACTTAAGGGCCCTTTTGAAATTACCCCTAAAAAAAGTTAATGATGAAATTATCTTTTTACATATAGTATCTAAGGAGACTAACGTTTTGGTAAATTTTTCACTCAGAGTGCAGACAGTAAGGATTGCTTGCCTGTGTTTTGTTGCCCTCTTAAATGTTCCCTTAATAGTAGGTTATGCCACCTGATGGGCAATTTGCCTTTGTGCCATTTTCTTGCCATAGTGTTTCCCTAGCATTGAGTGGCTGAGACTAGAAAAGGGCTCCTAGAGGTTATACAGCTCAATAAAATGCCTATCCTTTTCCTTTTTCAACCTTTTTTTTTAACTTCCCATTACACTTATGCTGAAGTACAATTTTTTTTTCTTTTGAGCATTGGGGGCAGTACAGCAAGAAATAAAAATATTATTTCCCCCTTTTTATAGTGTTGTGTTTTTTTGTTTTTTTTTTTTACATTACAACTAACTGAAGGGAAGAGAACAAGCAGAAAGAACATCAAAATATTTTCTTAAGAGCAGTCTAATTGTAAATAGTTGCCCTGTTAAAGAACTATAACTACCCTCACAAAAACAAAGAAGTAATTTAATTTTATCAAACCAAAACTCTGTGGATGCATGAACATGAGTGTACTGACAATCTAGTCAGAAAGAAAACATAAAATCCCTTCAATCAAATCTTTTAAAAAATATTCACTCACAGTATTAAAAATCCCATTACAACATTTAACTTAACTACCATGGTGTTAAAGAGCTGTCTGAGAAATAGAGGAAGTGGAACTTTTGCAAAAGCAACCTACACCAAGCTCTACACCTTAAATACCAAAACACTTGGGCTGCATACTCTAGTTTGAAAACAAAAGCCAAATCTGGCTTGTCATCCTGTGAGAACTAGGGCTGCTCTGACCACCTGGCTGGAAGCAGAAATTCATACAATGGGTAGGTGAAGTGGGGAAGTGGTTAGGGTAAATTGGGGTATGGTCCCTCCTTCCACTCCTGGTTTTACCATGGTTTTCATTAATAAATCTTTCTTCCTTAGCACCAGTATCCTGTTAGACTGTGACTGATGGTAGGCAGACAAACTCAGATGCTTATAAAAGTTTATATATGTTTATAGGTGCTACTTCAGTGGTTTGAAAGATGTGAAAAAAGCAGTGCTGTGCTGTTGTCAATTCCTCGGCAATGTATGACTATTTTCTGAGGTCATGTAAACATTTTAGCTGACCATATATTTGAGGAACCAATCATTTCTTTTAAGAATAAAGTCTTTGTAGCTTTTACACAATAATTTCTTAATATTGCCTAAAATGTTTCTCCTATTGGCACAACAGTAAATTTAAAGTGGTTTTGTAACAGAGCAAGAAGGACTTGAAATAATTAGGGAGAAAACCCTAATTTGCACCGCAGCATGACCTGCCAGCATTTCCTGGTATCTATCAGGTAAATAAGAGCAGTGTAGGATGGCAGGCACACCTAGGCCTAAAAGAAAAGACCACCCTGACACTGGATCTACATATCCATTCTATGCATCCTGCATAGTCTACATAATCCTGCATGAAAAGTAACACAGAACAATACTTGGCTTTTAGGATGGGCTTTTAGAAAGGGACCCTGGCAAAGTAGTCATTATGAATATATGCAGATCTGACAAAGGATATAAAAGAGGAAGAGAGGATAATAAACAACTAGGGTTGGGGTGGGGAGGTGAAGAGACTATAATGAAAGGGGCTAATGAAAAGAGGATAATGAAGGAGAGGGAATGCTTAGAGAATTACTATCTCTCCTTCCTCCCATGGAAAAAGGGGTGATTTGAGAATTATAACCTACTCTCCAGCCCCCATTGAGTTTTTCTTTAAATAAAGTTTGAGATTTTGTAACACGGAAGTGTCATATATATATTATTTCAGCCTCTTCTATTTTTGTAACTAAAGGGTTACTTTTTAACTTGTGAAGTTTATAGCTCAAGACGAGTTAAGTCCAAGGTATTTTAATACAAAA